>NW_025344727.1:0-3356 GCF_016433145.1 Gracilinanus agilis
CTTTCTTTCTTTCTTTCTTTCTTTCTTTCTTTCTTTCTTTCTTTCTTTCTTTCTTTCTTTCTTTCTTTCTTTCTTTCTTTCTTTCTCTTTCTTTTCTTCACTTTCCTTCCTTCTCTCCCTCTGATTATGGATGAGTTTAATTTATAGAAAATCATGAGATTTGCCTCCTTGATAATGAATTTTTTGTTCATACCAGCTCATGAAGCTTTGAAGTAATAAGAATAAAAAAGTATTGGTGCATATGATTAAAGTAATTTCAGTCCATTCCATTAGAGCAAGTCATTAACTCCAAAACTGCAGAATGAACAAAAATAAAGATAGATTTTTAGAGAAATTTAACAATGTGAAATATTGGACATAATAGGGAGATTAGAAAAAATCAGGAATCACTTTAACCAGCAAACACTTCTTAGAGACAGAACTCTAAAGACAATATCAGTGTAAGGTAGAAGTTGATATACAATACATTGTAGAGGTGAAAGAGAAGTTATATTAAAAGGTAATTAAGAAAACAAGCCTGTAGAGTATTTGCTGTGAGACCTACATTATGCAAATCTTTCTAATATTATTTATGGATGAGACTTGAAAGAGAACAATAAATAGGTCTGAAATGAAACAGATCTTCTAAATCTTCCTTCATAATGTTTTATAATTCATATTTTATTCATGTTTTTGTTTTTCCCAGCATATAATTTTCTAATATATCTCTTCCCCTCTCTCCATAACATTGTACCTTCTCTTGTAAAAATGAAAAAAAAAAAGACCAAGTAAGCAAAACTAATAAATTCCATCTTTTATCATTGGTACTTTGAAACATTAAATTCTATTTTCAATTAACAAAAAAATTCTGTGAGATAAGTCCCCCTTCCATTTCACCTGCTTCCTTTTCTAGTACATCTCCCACCTCCAACATTTCTTCTTTCATGATTATCAGAATATAATAAAATCACTACCAAACCTTCAGTCTTATTGGACTCCCTGATTTATCCTGATAACCTTAATGTTCTGAGGGAACACGTGGTCAATTTTCATTCCAATAATCAATATTGGTAAAAATAGTATTCTTTGTTATAGGCTTATATATTTTGCTTTTTACAATACCCTCTGTTCTGTTTAAATACCTACTGCTGAATCTTGTATGATCCTGACATCTTTCTTTCAGACTCTTTACAGTTGTTTTTCTTTTTTTCCCCCTTCTCAAATCTCTGGATTTGAGATGTGATATTCCTGGGAGATTTCATTTAGTCATGTCAGGAATATGTAGTATGCTACATTGTTAAATTTTCCCATTTTAATGAATAATATAGAAAAGATACCATGCCCATGCCCAGTTGGGTATCAAAAATTATTTGTTAGAACAAAATTCAGGCTTAATTGATCTTCTTGTATGTTTTCCATGAAAAATTTTAAAAATCAGAAAAAGTTTCTGATGATTCATCAAGAAAATTTGGTTTAATGATCCATGACATATCAACATTCTTATGTATTAAGAGATGCCATAGATACTTGCTGAAGGTATTTTCCAAAGTAATTGAAGTTATTATTACAGATAAATGAATTTCTTTTTCTTCTTAGCATTCTCCAAATATTTTTGTTTGGTGACATTGGTACATGAAGACCTAGAACACTACAAAATTTCCTCTATGTAATCTCTAATTATTTGAAAGATATTTGCCTAGTCATCTCTCATAAGTAGTGTATAGTAAGGATGGGAGCATATGGACTTTTACAGCATATTATTTCCATTTTAGATTCTTAGATCCATAAGAAAAGAAACAGTCTAGTGAATATTTTGTCTTTCTCCAAATATCTAAACCAGCATTTGGAGTAAAAATATTGAGGACTTAATAAAATGATTTATAGTGAGAATTTTTGATAGTTACTTGAAAAAGACATTCAGCTGGACAAAGAACTGAATAGAATTTAAAACTTGAGAAGGCCCATATTTGGGATATTGTTCAATGCTTTCAATGATATCAAGCTACACAGTATCACTGAAGCCCATATTTTTCCTACCAGTATTCCTTTAGTAATGATTTATGGTTATATAACATGCATAACAATAAAAAATCATAGCTATTCAAAAACAATGTAGAAATAGGCATGACAAATATAAGTAAGCAGCTGCATATCAATAATAATAAAGAGCACAGATAGCCTGAAAGTTTGCAATAACTTTTATGTATATTGTCTCTAACTGTCCCAAGAAGTAAGTCTCAGCTATTATTATTATGATTGTTGAGTTTTCCTACCCAAGCCTCACAAGAGTTAGGATACTTGCCATTTGTCACAAAGTTAGGGAGATGGAGATGGGACTTGAACTCTGTTTCTAAATCCAAATGATGTCCTATATGAACAAAAGGGCAGTATTCTAACTATTCTGGTAAACAAAGTGACAGTGAATTGTCCTCAAAAAGTGGCATGAAAGACAAAGATATAAATAACTGGAAAAAGAGGTGGCTGAGTTATGTAATGACAGTGAGGGATAGCAGATGGGAATTCCAGTGCTTCATTGCTGTTATGAAATATTAATAGAATTAAAAAAAACATGTCTAGGGTGCTCAAAGTATTTTTATAAAGGATTTGGAGAAAGAAAAGGGTAGGATTATATAAAGGGTGGCTGGAATCTTCAACAATGGAATAAGATCATCATGGATCCATTTTAGTATCTAAGCATCTTGTATCTTAGATTTATAGTTAAAAAAACATATGTTAGAGACTCCAGCAAGTAATTAAGAAGATCATCCACCATGATCAGGTGGGATTTATACCAGGAATGCAAGGTTGGTTCAACATTAGGAAAACCATCCACATAATTGACCATATCAACAGTCTAACAAACAAAAATCACATGATCATCTCAATAGATGCTGAAAAAGCCTTTGAAAAATACAGCATCCATTCCTATTGAAAACACTGGAAAGTATAGGAATAGAAGGACCTTTCCTAAAAATAATAAACAGTATATACCTAAAACCAACAACAAACATCATATGCAAAGAGATAAATTAGAAGCCTTCCCAATAAGATCAGGAGTAAAACAAGGATGCCCATTATCACCTCTATTATTCAACATAGTACTAGAAACACTAGCAGTTGCAATTAGAGAAGAAAAAGAAATTGAAGGTATCAAAATAGGCAATGAGGAGACTAAGCTATCACTCTTTGCAGATGATATGATGGTCTACTTAAAAAATCCTAGAGAATCAACTAAGAAGCTTGTAAAAATAATCAACAACTTTAGCAAAGTTGCAGGATACAAAATAAATGCACATAAATCATCAGCATTCCTATACATTTCCAACACACTAGAGAAGCAAGAAGTAGAAAGAGAAACACCATTTAAAATCACCCTA
>NW_025344728.1:0-14776 GCF_016433145.1 Gracilinanus agilis
ATTCCCCAACATTTTGATTTCCTCTCCTAGTCCTGCCCTTTATTCTTTCAGCATTTTCTCCTACACTGGTGGTTTGCTTTTAATCAGTCCCCAAATCCCCAATCTTATTTTACTTCTCTTTCATCCCCCTTCATTTTTATTTCCTTCTTATTTTTTTACGGTCTATTATAATCCCTCCCCCATCTCTCTCCTGTTTTGTACTCTCCACACTGCTATCCTCCTTGGCTTTTCCCTTTCACCTTCCCTGTAGGGTACCCTAATGGATCTAGATGCTCTTCCCTCTCAGAATTGATTCCACTGAGAGTAAAGTTTAAGTATTACCTATTAGCATTCTCTTCCTCTCCTTCTTATAATAGTATTCTTCCCCTCCCCCTCCCATGTGTCTCTTTATGTGGTATAGATTATCCTATTTTTCTTAATCCTTCAAGTTTCTCTTGGTGCCATCTTCTATTCCCCCACTTTCTTTTTTTTACATATCATCTTAAACCACTTAGTACCCCAACCTCTACCTATGAATAATTCTTCTAACTACTATGATAGTGAAAACAGTTTCTGAGAGTTACAAATGATATTTTTCCATATAGGAATATAAACAATTTGACCTTAGTGAAGTCCTTAAATTTTTTCCCCTTCTTTCTTGCTTACCTTTTCAGGTTTCTCTTGGATTTTTTATTTGGACATCACATTTTCTGTTTAGTTCTGTTCTTTTCTTTACAAATACTTGGGAATCTTCTATTTTGTTGAATGCCCATACTTTCCCCTGGAAGTATATAGTTAGTTTTGATGAGTAGGTGATCCTTGGTTGTAGACCCAATTCACTTTCCTTTCAGAATATCATATTCCAAGCCTTGTGGTCCTTTAGTGTGGAAGCTGCCAGATCTTGTGAGATCCTGACTGGGACTCCTTGATATCTGAATTATCTCTTTCTGGCTTCTGGTAATATTTTCTCCTTAGCTTGGAAGCTCTTAAATTTGGCATTTACATTTGTGGAGCTTGTCTTCTGAGGATTTAATATAGAGGGTGATCCACGGACTCTTTCATTGTCTATTTTTGCCTTCTCGTTCAAGAATATCAGAGCAATTTTCTTGGTTAATTTCTTGTAATATGATGTCAAGGCTTCTGGTTTTTTTCCTAGGTTTTCAGTAGATCAATGATTCTCAAATTGTCTCTCCTGTTTTCCATGTCTGTCGTCTTCTCAATGGAATATTTCACATTTCCTTCTATTTTATCATTATTTTGACTTTGCTTTTTTAATATTTGCTGTCTTTGATAGCTTCTATTTGCACAATTCTAGTCTTTAAAGACTGCTTTTCAGCTATGATCTTTTGATTTTCCTTTTCAGTTTGGTCTAACCTACTTTTTGTGGCTTCCAGCAGGTTAGTTCTGGTCTCCAATTTGCTTATTATTTGATGTGATTTCTGTGCTTCTTTTTCCAAGTGGCAGGTTCTGTCTTTTAAACTATTATTTTCCATTTGAATTACTTGCATTTCTTTCTCCCACTTTTCTTCCCATTGTTCCTCCATCTTTCTTACTTGATTCTTGAACTCCAATTTGAGTTCCTTGAGAGCATGTGACCAATTTCTATTTTTTTTTAAAGTTTGGATGTGTGAGCTTGTTTGTCACACTTTGCTTTTGCCTCCATACTCAGCTCCCTTTCTCCATAGAAGTTATCCAATGTCAGAGGCTTTCTCTGTTGTACCTTGCTTTTTTTGATACTTGTGGATTGTAGTTCTTGGGTGTTGGCGGCCATTGCTGTGTTAATTTTATCTTCCCTTTTTGGCCAGAAGTCTGAGTGAGGAGGGCAGGCAGCTCTTTGCCCTGACGCTATTTTTTGAGTCTCCTCAGTGACTGCTGTGGGCAGCCTGTCTCTGAGCTATCTGCTCCTGAGCTCTGTGGGTCTCAAGTCTTGCTGCCAAGGCTTTGCATTGTCCTCAGGGGTAAGACTGTGCTGCCCTCAGCCAGGTCCTGAGAATTTAGAGATTGCCCTGGCCTTCGCTCTGACTCTGGCTCTATAGGTGGTGTGGGGAAGGGGTGATCACCTCATGCTTTGTTAGGTGTAATTTTACCCCCTTATAGCATGGAAATGCCCAAACCCTGCCTACCTTCAAGACTGCGCCCTACAGTAGAGCCCCTTCACTCGTCTGCTTTTGATTTTTGTCCTTTTTAGATGATTTGTTGTGATCAGTAATAGGAAGAGTTGTGAAGTGTGTTCTACCCTGTAGCCATCTTAGCCTCACAAAGACTTTTTAAGGATGAAGGCAATAGGGTTTAATTTGTAGGCAGCAGGGGAGCAACCAGTGGACAGGAAGAGCAATGAGTGAGGATCACTGAAAGAGCAGGGACCACAGGGAGAACAATCTGCTAGAAAAGACTGGAGGATCTGGAATCCAAGGCACCTGGGGAAGGGTTGGCCTTAGCTAACAGAAGGGCCACCTCATCACCAGAGACTGTCATCCCCCAGTGTTTCATTTCAAGAAAATGTTCATCCCCCACATAGTAACGAAGACTCATTTCCCCTTCTAAAACATTCTGCCTTTGATAATGCATGTATGACCCAGATTGAATTCTCACCAGCTTCAGGACGGATGGGACAGGGAAGGGGGAGGCAGGGATGGACGGACAGGCGGAGACAACTTGGAAGATAGAGCTTGGGGAAACTTCTGTGGACAGTTGTTATTACATGTAATTGGTGAAAGAAAATATTTTTATGCTAAAGAAAAGAATAAAAACATGTGAGAAAGCTGTTCTGGCTCCATGCCTGCATTCATGCATTCATTCATTCATCTAAGCCTCGCCTCATTGGGAAACTCCTGTCTGATCCTGCCAAATGACGAATTGAACCTCAACATAACTGGCGCTATCTATCTGTGCCGACAAAACCTGAGCTTTTCTACTTCCTCTGCAGCGGGCCAGGCCCTGCCTCATTTTTTTTTAATTTTTTTTTTTAAATCCTTGTACTTCGGTGTATTGTCTCATAGGTGGAAGATTGGTCAGGGTGGGCAATGGGGGTCAAGTGACCTGCCCAGGGTCACACAGCTGGGAAGTGGCTGAGGCCGGGTTTGAACCTAGGACCTCCTGTCTCTAGGCCTGACTCTTACTCCACTGAGCTACCCAGCTGCCCCCCTGCCTCATTTTTGTAGCCAATTTGACATGTCTGGTTCACTGTGACTTTTACAGAGAAAACCAGGTGATCCCCCTCACTGTTATATTCTGCTAGCATTTGGGTTCATCAGAAGCAGGGGTTCCCAAACTTCTTTGGCCTCCCGCCCCCTTTCCAGAAAAAGTATTACTTAGTGCCCCGGAAATTAATTTTTTAAAATTTTAATAGCAATTAATAGGAAAGATAAATGTATTAATGTTTCTACCTTTTTCATAAAATATAGTAAAGAAAGGTGTAAATCAGAAACATTGAACTTTGAAATTATGAAACTATTTATTGAACTCAGAATAGAATGTAATACAAAAAAAGTTAAAACCTGTGGCCATCACAGCTCCCCTGGATCGCTGCAGCACCCACCAGGGGGCGATGGCGCCCACTTTGGGTATCACCGATCAAAAGCATAACTGCCGCTGTGTTATAATAACTGGGTGATGCCACTAAGTAAGCAACAGAACGAGGGACATGGCGTGTGCCCAGAGGTGGCCGGGTGACGACCTTCCCATGAAGAAGTTCCTTAAGGTGATTTGGTGCTGATGCTGAAAGCTCTGATGACCCGGCGGAAGGGTCAATCCCTGGAAGGGTCAAGAGGCAGTTGGTGAATTCTAAGAAGTCAATGCCTTTTGGTAGTCAGATTTTTGCCCTCCGACCAGTAAGGCTGGACTGAGAGTCCAAGGGCGAAATGTTGGCAGCCACTACCCTGGACCAATGAGATCAAAAGGGTAAGAAGCACTCACAGCTTTCCAGACATCTCCTGGTATTAAGAGTGACTCCAGCTGATCAGAGATTTTGGCTCCTACATCCAAGCAAAATCCATTCCTTGTTTATAGAACCTCTTTGCCCCAGGAAAGCCCAAGCTGTGGCTGTCCTGTTCCTTGTAACCATGGAAACCAGCTCTCCTGCATCTCTGGGAAATGGTTTCATAAAGCCAATTAAATCCAATCATTTAAAAGCCTTATTATTCTGAGAAATAATTAGACTTCTCCACCAGACTGCCCAAAGGGCCCACAACAAAAAACAAGAAGAACACCTGCCTTAGAATCATTAATTGTTAAAGCTAGAGGGACCTTAAGCACCATATTATACAACCTGGTGTCTTTCCTCCTGCTCCCAAACCACTGAAGAAGCCAGGTTAAAACAGACAAATACTCAAAAATGTGAAAGACAATCTGAATGAATGAATGAGTGATTGAATAAATGAATGAATGAATGACATAGGGATGTAGGGGCCCTGCTCCAGGGGATCAATTCCAAGAGGGCTTGGCTGTCAAGGAATATTGCCCATGATGTCCCTGACCTAAACAGACCAGGCTTGCTGTCTTTTCATCAAAGCACTCAGCTCAGGTGGTCATACATGTATTTCAAGCCTTAATGTTGTCCAGAAGAGTCCCAGAACCCTCCTTGGGAATTGCCCTTAAGCCCATTTATATCCTCACCAGAAACCTGCCTCGGATTTCTTTGTTCTTCCAGCATGTTTGGATCCCAAGATGCATGGATGGATCACTAAGTTAACAAGCAGCTTAGGTGCCAGGGGCATCCTTTGACGTTTGATCTTTGCCTCTTGGTCTTTGCCAAAAAACAGACAGTGAGGGAATGCCACTGGGTGCCCGAGGTGCCAAAGGCAATCCCAGAGGAAGCAAGAGGCCTCCCAGGGTGACCAGTGTGGGTGGCTCCTGCTGTTCTGATCTCAGTGTTTCTTTGCTTTTGGAGTCTTGGTATAATCCTATCCCCTTGCTGATCTCTGGCTCTTCTCCACCAGGGGTCAGGCACCATCTTCTCTACTTGCTCCTAGAGGCTCTTGGGAAGGCTTCTCCTACCCATGGACTATTCCATGCCAAGGGAGAGAAATGGTCAGGAAACACATCAGTTTGGATCAGAAGCAATGAGGTGTGTTTAATAGTGATAGCTGAAACGTCTATAGTCTATAGTCTGCAGATATCATCTCTTGCCCTTTGGAATGGCCCCAGGAGCAAGGCGCCATCATTATTGTCCCCATTTTCCAAGGCTCCGAGAGGTTGAGAAGCTTTCCTAGAGTCACCCAGTGCTTTGGCCCAAGATTTCTCTGATTCCAAGTCCAGGGCTCTCTATCCCCCGGGGCACATAGGGCGTGATGAGAGAAAGCTCAGTTCATGTATTGAGATCCTGGGACCAGGGCTGTGGGAATCCCCAAACCATTTTCTTCAAGCCTGAGAAGATCCATGGCAGACAAGCACTGCAACTTTGAGAGAGAGGAAAGAGCCCAGAAGCCATCCAGTTATTGCACCGAATGGGCAAATCCGTTTAGGGAGGCTTGGCGTTCTCATCATAAGCTCTCCGCCTTTTTCATATTTTCCCAATTATTTAGGCCCCACTTTGGTCATTGTGTTCATATAGTTGCTGGGTTTGTTTGGGGAAGTGTTTTATATTGTCTACACTGACTTTAAATGGAATTTCCTTTTATATCTCTTGCTGGTGAGAACTAGAAATGCCCGTGACGTCCCTGGGTTGGCTTGGTATGCTGACACTTTGCCAAGGTTGGCCTTTGTTTCTCTTCCATTTTGGTTGCTCCTCTGAGGTTCTCTATGGATACCATATCATCGTTTGCCTGTGGCCTTTCCATTTCTTTTCTTTTTCTGCTCCTATTGCTCTGGTGAGCATTTCTAGTACAGCAGTAACTTGCTTCACTCCTGAGCTTATTGGGAAGGGTCTTGGTTTATCCCCTTTGCGCATCCTGCTTGCTGATGCCATTTATCACTTTAAGGAAAGCTCCTTTTGTCTGGAAGAATTTGTCTTTCCAAAAGCCCTTTCCCGTCCATTGCTGCCAGTTTGGCCAGGGTGGCACTTTTCCTTCCACGAATGACTCAGCTTACCTGGGATTCTGGCTCCTGCTTCCCAGCAAAAATCCACACCTTGTTTTTATAACCTCTGTAGACAGAAGACCAAGCGATGTGGCTCTGGGCTCCTGTAACCATGGCGACGAGCTCTCAAGCTGAATGACATCAAATTATTTAAAAGCTTCATTTTGAAGTATCCTTAGATTTTTCCAGCAGGCTGCCCAACTAGCCCAGAACATAAACAAGTACAGAACCCCAGACTTAGGATTATTGTTAGCCAAAGTCGGGGGGACCTTAGGGACCATCTTACACAGGCTGTGTAACAGTCCCATCTTCATACTGATCTCTGTCTCCTCTCCCCCAGATTTGGTGCTTCGGAGGGTCACACACCCAACACCTTCTTGGGGAACAAGGCCTATGCTCCAATAGGCACTCAGGAGCCTTCCTCAACTGTTGGAAATGGAAATAAAAAATGTAGATTTGACCAGAAGTACCAAGCTTCATTTAACAATGCTAGCTGCTATTTCTATAATGATTTGGAGTTTTCAGAGTGTTTTCAGGGGCATCTCATGCCCCTGGGAGATAGGTGCCATTATTGTCCCCATTTTCCAGATGAGAACACTGAGGTTCAGATAGCCTGTTCTCAGGGTCACACAATTAGGAAGTGTTAGAACCAAGATTTTCCTGATTTCAAGTTCAGGACTCTCTATCCATTGTGCCACATAGGATGATGAGATCAATTTCAATGCATACATTGAGAAACTGGAACCAGCACTGTAGAAATTTGGAAGCCATCTTTTTTTAACCCTTACTTTCTGTCTTAGAATCGATACTTAGTTCCAAGGCAGAAGAGCTGTAAAGGCTAGGCAGTGGGGGATTAAGTGACTTGCCCAGGACTTCCCATCTCTAGACCTGGCTCTCCATCTACTGAACCATTTTGCTGCCCCCATAAACAATTCTCTTAAAGAATGGTTCAGTAGATTCATGGCATATGGCAGACTAGCATTTCTTCAAGATGAGAAAACCCACCTGGGGGACATCTAATCTCCTCATTTCATGGAGAAGGAAACAGAGGCCCAGATGTATCAAGTGACCTGCTGTAGGTCATGAGATTTCCTGCCACAGGAGCATACAAATTGCTAGCTGCTTCCATCATGGCTGGATGAGGGTCAAGTCAAAGAAGCATTTACGAAGTGCTACGCAATTCCACTGTGCTAAGCCCTAGGGACACAATGAAAAGTCCAAACTGTACCTTGTAGGAATTAAATTTTAATGGTTTGACTAAAATATATGAAAATTATAAATAATATGGTGGTCACCAATCTAAAGTATTATTGCTCAAAGTCAAAATGACTTTTAATAGCTTTTATTTACAAAAGAGGTAGAAAGAGTGAAAGTAGAGAAATAAAAAAAAGATAGAGGAGATATTTTAGCCTATCTAACGAAATATTGCTCTGGTACTCGATTCAGCCAGGACTTTTTGACCCTCAACCAGAATTAAAACCTCTCCAGAAGACAGGAAGGGAAAGCCAGCTATCCACTCACCCAAGTTCCCTCTAAGAGGCAGGTCAAGACGATGACTTGAGCTGAAGGTGACTCCTAAGGCTGCCTTTCTTCCTTGAGCCAACTTTCTTGAAGCTGACTTCCTTCTTAAAGTCCAACTACTTTTTTTTTAAACCCTTAATTTTGGTGTATTGTCTCATAGGTGGAAGAGTGGTAAGGGTGGGCAATGGGGGTCAGGTGACTTGCCCAGGGTCACACAGCTGGGAAGTGTCTGAGGCCGGATTGGAACCCAGGACCTCCCGTCTCTAGGCCTGACTCTCACTCCACTGAGCTACCCAGCTGCCCCCCAACTACTTTTTGAAGCCAACTTCCTTCTTGTAGTTGACTTCCTTTAGCTCCAGAAATTCAGGGCCTTTTATAGTGGCTTCTTGTCCCTTCCCCTTTTCACAAGAGCCAATCACAGCTTCCAAATTGCCCAACACTGCCTAGAGGACAGTGTTTGTGGGAACCACTTCTCACCTTCTGGAGAGGTGAATACTCATCAAAAGAGTTCACAGATTCCTGGCTGACTGAGGTGTGAATTCTCATTTCCAGGCTGATTGCTGTTGAAAGGGTGGAGAGCTCCTCCACCTAGTGCTAAGTAGGATGTTCAAAATTTTGTTGATTCAATTCAGAAGTAGACAAAGGAGAGTTAATCCTGTCTTCACAATCTAGTGAGGTATAAGTAGGGGTACTTAAGTTATTGTTAACTCAAAATAGACAAAGGGAGTAAAGGATTTCCTTTCACAGGTGTAAACTCAGAGAGAACAAAGATTTCCCTTTTACCACCTGTCCTCTTGGAAGCTTTCAATATCATAGGGCCAGAAGCCCACAAACAGCTCTTTACAAACAAGATAGAGACAGGATGTTGGGAAAGACAGTTTCAGAGGGAAGGAAATAGTATTGAGGGAAACTGGGAAAGGCTTTATAGAAATTGATATAATAATAACTGGATTCATTTGTAAAAATTCATCTTTTAATTTCAAGGGAAATGATGACTAGAGGTATCAGCCAAGGGGGAATAGTACTTCCACACCTCAGCCTGTATTATAAAACAGCAACCATCACAACCATCTGGTATTCATGAAAAAAATAGATTGATGGATGGAACAGACTAGATAGGGAAGAATTAGATATAATAGCACTCAATAACCCAGTATTTGATAGAGTAGAAAATACAAATTACCTAGGAAAAAAACTCCTTATTTGATAATCACTGGAAAATGGGCAAGCAGTCTGGCAGAAATAGGCTTAAACTAACACTATATCTTATGTTCTAAAACATATTGTAAATTAATATGTGACTCTAATATTAAAGACCATACTATAAAAAATCAGAAGAAAATAGAATCATAAATCTCTTTTTTCTAATATGCTTTTATTCTTTATTTGCTAATATTTTATTCAAAAATTTTCTTTCAATGTTAATTAGGATTTTTGGTCTGAAGTATTCTTTTCCTGTTTTGTGTCTCCCCGGTTTACATATCAAAACCATGTTTTCATCATAGAAAAGTCTTTGAATGTCCAGCAGCTGAGCAATACAGTGGATAGAGCACTGGGCTTAGAGTCAGGAAGACCCGAGTTCAAATGTGGCCTCAGGACACTCTACTAGATGTGTGATCTGGGGGCAAATCACTATGCCCTGTTGGCCTCAGTTTCCTCATCTGTAAAATAAGATGGAGAAAGAAATGGCAAACCTCTCCAGTATCTTTGCCAAGAAAACCCCAAATGGGATTCCAGAAAACTCAGACAGGACTGAACAACTAAAACAATGCAATAAACAAATTTGAATGCTGCCTACTTTTCTTATTATTGCAAACAGTATGTAATATTGGAAGTAATTGCTCTTTGAGTGTTTGATAAAAATCACTTGTGAATCTATCTGGACCTGGAATTTTGTTTTATTTTTTCCTTTTGGGTATTCATTTATGGCTTGTTCAGACTCGTTTCTAGATTATGGGAACAGATAAGAAGATTCAGAGGCTTTCCATCAAGCAAGGCTTTGGAAATGCCAGATCTACCCGGCTTGCAAGGTCTCTGGGAAGAAGCCCTACTTTAGAAGTAGTCAGACATGTAGTTTGTCCCCCCAGCATGAGAACTCAATCCCAACTCCTCCCCAAATTCTAAATGTCCTTCCAAGAAATTATAGATGCAGGAATTCTATGAGAAACTCTGTTAGATGGTTACACATTGACATACTGAATTATCACCTATAGAAAACTTGTTTAGAACCACTTAGATAATCTACATCCATTGTCTCGATCTTGTAAATCATTACTAACTATTGTCTCTGAAAAAGGCTTACCTAATTCCTTAGCTTATGTCATTTTCTCTGTAAGTATGAACCCTAAATCATTAAAATTTGTCACTGATCAGCATGAGGAATTTGCTTTGTCTGTAAGTCTATCTTTTGACCCTCCCGATCCCTACTCCATTTCTCTTGTTCCCATCCTCAATCTGCAAATAACTTGATTGATACCTTGCTGGATATTGGATGATTTAAATAATCTATTCTTTTGTTAATATGGATCATTTGTATTTTTAAGTGTTAATCTGTTTCCCTCTAAGTTATCAGTTTTGTTAGCATTGTATTATTTTTTCTCACATACATGGAAACAAAAATTTTTAACAATTCTTTTTAAAATTTTGAGTTTCAAATTCTCTTTTCCTTCCCTTTCCTCTTTCCTCCTTGAGAAGGCAATTTTATATAGATTATACATGTGTAGTTATGAAAAAACACTTTTGACACTTTGTTTTTATTTTTCTCAATTACATGTAAATAAAAATTTTGACATTTCTAAGAATTTTTAGTGTTAACATTTAATTCAGCAAAAGAATTCCTGCTCCATTTATTTCTTTAGTTTGTTGTGAGTTCTCTTTTTTCATTTTTGATAGGCACATTTTGGTCTTCCTTTCTCTTAAAAATAAAATTTGTTGTTTATCTAAACCCCTTGAATTGTATTTATCAATACAATGGTCCTTTTGCTTTTTTATTTTTTATTTCATTTCATTTATTTATTTATTTTTAGGCATTTATTAATATTTATTTTTTAGAAACGTTAACATGGTTACATAATTCATGCTCTTACTTTCCCCTTCACCCCCCTCCAGCTTCCCCTCCCTCATGGCTGATTCGTATTTCCACTGGTTTTAACATGTGTCATTGATCAAGACCTATTTCCAAATTGTTGATAGTTGCATTGGTGTGGTAGTTTTGAGTTTACATCCCTAATCATGTCCACCTCAACCCATGTGTTCAAGCAGTTAACTTTTCTTCTGTGTTTCCACTCCTACAGTTCTTCCTCTGAGTGTGGGTAGCATCTTTTCCATAAATCCCTCAGAATTGTTCTGGGTCACTGCATTGTTGCTAGTACAGAAGTCCATTACATTCAATTTTGCCACAATGTATTGGTCTCTGTGTACAATGTTCTCCTGGTTCTGCTCCTTTCACTCTGCATCCATTCCTGGAGGTCTTTCTAGTTCACATGGAATTCCTCCAGTTTATTATTCCTTTGAGCACAATGGTATTCCATCACCAGCATATACCCCAGTTTGTTCAGCCATTCCCCAATTGAAGGGCATACCCTCATTTTCCAGTTTTTTGCCACGGTCCTTTTGCTTTTGATTAAAATTTCTTCTTTATTTTTCAATTTCAATTCAAACAATGCTTCCTTTTTTAGTTGGAGATTTGTTGTTCTAGTTTTTGTTGTTGTTGTCATCGGCCTAATTCTTTCATTTGTTCTTTTGTTGATGACAGCGTTTCCATAGATTTAATAGATATAAAACATAGAATTCAAATTCCCCCAAAGAATTGCTTTGGTAATATCCCTTAAGTTTTTAGTGTATTGTCTTATTATCATCATCTTCTTTGATGAAATTTTCTATTTTTTTCTGTAATTTGTTCATCAACCCACCAGATTTTTAGAACCATGTTATTTAGTCTTTTAATTCTTTTTATAGGCCCTTTTCGAATGTAAATTTCAGTAAATGATGTGTTTAGTATTTCTGCTTTTCTATAATTTTTGTTAAGCTCTTTATGCCCTAACACATGGTCAGT
Organism: Gracilinanus agilis; assembly: GCF_016433145.1. NCBI lineage: Eukaryota > Metazoa > Chordata > Mammalia > Didelphimorphia > Didelphidae > Gracilinanus > Gracilinanus agilis. Next base: position 11,570 of record NW_025344728.1, read on the forward strand.
TTTTGTAAATGTGTAACAGAGAAGTACTCCCCATTCAGTAAATGCCAGAAATCTGTCATCCCAATTTTTCTAAAGTTCTTTCCCTGAAATCTCTCTCTGGGTCTGTCTAACTGTTTTCTCTGTCTCTGTCTCTCTATCTCAGCAATCTTCCTTTGTCAGTTCATTTGAAAGTGTGGTTTGTGGGAGGCAGAGCCAATATGGTGGTATAGTAGCAGGGAAATCCTGAAAGTCCTTTGATTATCCTTCCAAATTGATCTTTAAAAATACCCTCACAAGGATAGAAGTCAAAGCAGGATGAGTGAGGGGGCTCCCACACTAAACACAATGTGAAAGGTAGGCAGAGAGAAGGGATTTCCATGGTACAAGGGGGCAAAAACTGCACAAGGAAAAGTGCAGGCCAGCCCCTCACCCCCACTTCCTACCAAGCCAGACACAAAGCCAGGACCTGGGCAATCTTGGAATACTAACAAAAAAGCACTGCAGACCTACCCCTAGAGGCTCCAGGTCCTGGAAGTGAGATTCAAAGCTCAACAGCACTGGCCTCACTCAAGTCTTTATGGCAGAGCAGTGAAAATAGCCTCACAGTAAAACACTGCAAACCATGCTACACCACCACCAACAAAAAAACATGAAAGACCTACCCCTGGAAATCCCAGGCCTGGGAGGTGAGGGTCAGAACTCCATATCTCTGACAGGGCTGTGAAGATAGCCCCAAGGCAAAACCTCATGAGCCAGAAGATAAGATAGAAATGATCAGCAACTTGTAGGAATCCCAAGCCTCCAGCCGAAAAATGAGTAAACAGCAACAAAAAAAGCTCTTGACCCTGTAAAATTTCTACAGAGAAAAAGAGCAAAAAAACACAAGCAACAAGAGAGGGTGAGAAACAAGCAAACACACGCAAACTCTCCGAAAAAAGCAGAAACTGGTCGCAAGCTCTGGAGGAACTCAAAAAGGAGTTCAAGAACCAAGTAAGGCAGATAGAAGAAAAGTGGAAAGAAAAGTAGGGAAAAGAAATGAAAGTAATGCAAAAAGAAAAATAATAGCTTAAAAGGCTAAATTGGCCAAATGGAAAGAGAGACACAGAAATCAAATGAAGTAATAAGCATATTAAAAACCAGAATTGACCTGCTAGAAGAACAAGCAAAAAAGTCCAATGATGAAAAGAGTGCCAAGAAAAGCAGAATAGACCAAATGGAAAAGGAGAATCAAAAGATCATGGAGGAAGATCAGTCTTTAAAGACTAGAATTGGGCAAGAATACGCTCATGATTTCACGAGACATCAAGAAATAATAAAACAAAATCAAAAGAATGAAAAAATAGAAGAAAACATGAAATTTCTCATTAGAAAGCAATTGACTTGGAAAATAGATCCAGGAGAGACATTTTGAGAATTATTGGATTACCTGAAAGTCCTGACCAAAAAAATCCTAGATATGACATTACAAGAAATTATCCAAGAAAACTGCCCTGGTATTCTTGAACAAGAGGGTAAAATAGACATTGAAAGAATCCACAGATCACCTCCTGCAATAAATGCCCAAATGACAACTCCCAGGAATGTTATAGCCAAGTTCAAGAGCTTCTAGGCCAAGGAGAAAATATTGTGAGAGACCAGAAAGAAATAATTGAGATGTAATTGAGTCCCAGTCAGCATTCCACAGGATCTGGCAGCTTCCACACTGAAGGACCACAAGGTTTGGACAATGATATTCCAGAAGGCAAGAGAACTGGGTCTACAATCAAGAATTACCTACTCATCAAAACTGACAATATACTTTTAGGGGAAAGTATGGGCATTTAATAAAATAGAAGATTTCCAAACATTCCTGAAGAAAACACCAGAATTAAACAGAAAATTTGATGTCCAGATACAAAATTCAAGAGAACCATAAAAAGGTAAATAAGAAAAAGAAAAAAGTTAAGAGCTGATTCAACTTCCGGTTAAGATGGTGGCAGTGTAAGGAGCAGCTGCTCGATCTCTCCTGACCAAAGCATACAGAACTCCTCAAGAGGAAATAAAAACGAGTCCAGAGGAACGAAGGAACCCCACAACAGGGCGCAGCATTGAAGGTACGCAGAATCGGGGCATTTCCACACTATAAAGGGGTGAAACAGCTCTCACTAAAACGCGAGAGGAAGAAGCCCCTCCCCAACTCCCACACCACACACCTCGCACAACGCCAACGCACAAGTGTGAAAACAGGACTGGGGCAACCAGATAATCACTGGCAGCCCCAGGGCTTGTACCTGTGTGCTGCAAGACTAGGGACCCCAGGTGGCTGGGGGTGCGCACGGACTTTCCCCGAGCGTCCACCTGGGTGAAGGCACTGCCTCAGGCCGGGACAAAGGCCTCTAAAACACTGCCTTTCCGAAGTGCTGAAGGCATTGCCTCAGGTGCGAATAAAGATCTACAGCTCACGGACTTTCACTACCTTCTTCGGGGTGAAGGCAGTGCCCTAAGAGCATCTGCGCAGGCAAAGGCAGTGCCCTAGGCTTGAATAATGATATCCAGCCCAGGCTTGGACCTCCAGTGAGGACCCTGTGCAGACCCAGCTCAGCAGTGGAAGCAGCCCCAAAGACTGCTGAAGGAACCTTGGGCAGAGGGGCAGACCGGGGTCTACCAGGAGGCCTGACCCCGAGGACAAGGAGACCTGAGCCCCCGGGAGCTTGCAAGGCGCAGGCAGACCCTGAGTGCAAAGACAAAGCTGAAAAGGGGCGGGGCCAACAATGGCCAGCAATAAGGAAGCCCAGAAGAAAAAGACTATCAAGAGAAACTCTGGAACACTTGACAACTTCTACACAGAGAAAATCCAGACAACAGAGGAGGGAAAACAAAAATCCAAACCTCCCCAAAAAAATGAAAGCTGGTCACAAGCTATCGAAAACTTTAAAAATGAAATGCTGAAGAAATCTGGCAAGAAAATAACAGTTTAAAAGGCAGAATTTCTCAGTTGGAAAGTGAGACAAGTCAACTGAAGACCAAAAATAACCAGATTGAAAAGGAAAACCAAAAAATTATAGCCGAAAACCAAAACATTAAAGCCGAAAACCAAAACATTAAAGCCGAAAACCAGTCCTTAAAGACTAGAATCGAACATTTAGAAACCAATGATCTCTCAAGACAACAAGAACAAATAAAACAAAGTCAAAAGACTGATAAAATAGAAGGAAACATGAAATATCTCAATGAGAGAGTAACAGACCA
>NW_025344729.1:0-1943 GCF_016433145.1 Gracilinanus agilis
AGAAAAGTCAACACCCAGAAATATAATAGCGAAATTGAAGAGCTTTCGAGTCAAAGAAAAAATCTTACAAGAAGCCAGAAAGAGACAATTCAAATATCAAGGAGCACCAATAAGGATCACACAGGATCTGGCAACCTCAACACTAAAAGAACGCAAGGCTTGGAATACAATATTCAGAAAGGCAAGAGAGCTGGGCCTTCAGCCACGAATCAACTACCCAGCGAAACTAACCATATACTTTCAGGGGAAAGTATGGGCATTCAACAAAATTGAAGAATTCCAAGTTTTTGCACAAAAGAGACCAGGACTAATTGGAAAGTTTGACACTCAACCACAGATATCAAGAGAAAGATGAAAAGGTAAATAAGAAACAGAGGGAAAAGAAAGAAAACTCATAGTCTTTTAAGCTTGACTCTTTAAGGGCATAAATAAGATCTAATTATCTGTATTACTAGGTGGAGAAATGCTATGTATAATTCTCTGTAGTGAACTCTATACACTATTATAATATTCACTATTATAGCAACCAGAAGAATAATTCATAGGGAGAAGACAGGATACTAAATGGTCTAAGATGACATGGGGGGTGGGAAAGAGGGGAGGAATAGTAGGGGACACCAAGAAAAATCCGAGTAAATAAGAAAAATAAGATATTCTATTACACACAAAGAGGGCATGGGAAGGGGAGGGGATAAATACTACCATAAGAAGGAGAGGAAGAGAGCATTAAGAGGTAATAATCAAACCTTACTCTCAGTGTAATCAACCCGGAGAAGGAAGAGTAGCTTTATTATCCATCTGGATAAAAAACTCCATCTAACCCTACTGAGAAAGTCAGAAGGGATAAACCAAAGGGAGCAGGGGAGTGGGGAGGCCAAAAAGGGAGGGAAGAAGAAGGAAGAGGGAATTCATTCGGTCTTTAAAAAAACAAAAAGAAGGGAACAACAAGGGAGGGGACAGAAAGGGAAGTCAATCAAGGGAGGGGATAAGGGATACTGGCTGAAAGCAAACCACTGGTGTAAAAGAAAATAGTGCAATAAGAAGGAGTGGGTCTAGGGGAGGATACAAAAAATGTCAGTGAATACACAACTAACAATTGTAACTCTGAATGTGAACGGGATGAACTCACTCATAAAACGGAAGCAAATAGGAGAGTGGTTCAGAAACCAAAATCCTACCATAGGTTGTCTACAAGAAACACATATGAGGCGGGTAGACACACACAAGTTCAAGGTTAAGGGTATGAGCAAAATCTTTTGGGCATCAAATGAGAAAAAGAAGGCAGGAGTGGCTATCATGATCTCTGTCAAAGCCAAAGTAAAAATAGATATGATTAAAAAAGACAGGAAAGGTCATTACATCCTCGTTAAAGGCAGTATAAACAATGAGGAAATAACACTGCTCAATATATATGCACCAAGTGGTATAGCATCCAAATTCATAAAGGAGAAACTGGCAGAGCTCAAGAAGGAAATAGATAGTAAAACCATAATAGTGGGAGATCTAAATATTCCTCTTTCAAATCTAGATAAATCAAACCAAAAAATAAATAAGAAAGAGGTAAGAGAGATGAATGAAGTCCTAGAAAAATTAGATCTAATTGATATGTGGAGAAAAATAAATAGGGAAAAAAAGGAATACACCTTCTTTTCAGCTGCACATGGTACATTTACAAAGATTGACCATGTAATAGGGCATAGAATCATGGCAAACAAATGCAAAAGAGCAGATATAATAAATGTAACCTTCTCAGATCATAATGCGATAAAAATAATAATCAGTAAGGGCACCTGGACAGGCAAGTCAAAAACCAATTGGAAATTAAACAATATGATTCTTCAAAACCAAATTGTCAAAGAAGAAATCATAGAAACAATCACCAATTTCATTGAAGAGAATGACAATGATGAGACATCCTACCAAACTCTGTGGGATGCAGCCAA
>NW_025344730.1:0-1403 GCF_016433145.1 Gracilinanus agilis
AAATTATAGATGAGTAAAATCATTTGCCTTAAGATTTCTTGAGAATGTTTCAATATCTTGGCCATTTTAATTTATCATCTAAATTTTTCAGAAATCTATTTCTTGAAAACATAAAATTCACAGGAGTTTTTTAAATTATTACATTGTGACAATTAGGACACAAAAAAGCCACTGTGTTGTGGAAAGTGTGAAATAATGGGAGAGGGACGAAGTCCTATTCTAGCCATTGCTTTACTCTTAATTGACTTCATGGCTTGTGCAAGTTGCTTAGCCTCACTATGTCTCAGAATCTCCATTTCTAAAGTAGTTGGTGGTCTACAGAACCCATTTAGCTGTAACATTTTGTTTCAGACTCATATGAAACATGATATAAAGGGGCATTATAGAAACCTAGGGAATTCTTATTCAGAGCCATTGGATTAGAGAACATATGAGGTGCCTTCCAAATCTGAAATTCCTTGATTTTGATATGTCATGATCTTGACCTCACTTCAAGTATTCTTTGATAACAAAAACAATAATAGAATCTTTCACTTATATAGAGGAAAGGAAGAGAACAGGGATCACAAAATGTCTGAAAATGATTATTAAAATTTTTATTGACATGAAATCTGGAAAAGACAAAAATAAAAATAAACACTTTAAGGATATTCGTAGTAATTAAGCATCAGAAGGTTGACCAACAGATGAGTGATTTCTTTCAACCTCAGCAAGTTGTAAAGGGGCATTTTAGTAGCATATAAATGATGATGTTGAAATTAAGAAACAGACAATCTGATTCTAGATCTCAGCTATGATATTTTTCTAAAGTGAGGTTCAGGCGGCACCTGAGTAGCTCAGTGGATTGAGAGCCAGGCCTAGAGATGGGAGGTCCTAGGTTCAAATCTGGCCTCAGCCACTTCCTAGCTGTGTGACCCTGGGCAAGTCACTTGACCCCCATTGCCCACCCTTACCACTCTTCCACCAAGGAGCCAATACACAGAAGTTAAGGGTTTAAAAAAATCAAGTGAGGTTCATTTTGAAGAAAATATGAATCCGAGGTGTAATAGAGAGGTGACCTTTGTCAGGATGATAGAGAATGGAAGAACACAATCCATGAGTGTGGGAAAGGAAAGGATACTTGAACACCTAGTTGCAGAAAAAAGAGATGAGACTATTCTTGAATAGAACAGAATGCGATGAGTTCTCTTCCTTGGTGATATTAGATCAACAAATAAATATCCCACTACCCTTAATAAATCATCAGTTATTATCACTTGTTTTATTTTCCTCCGCTCCTTATTGAATGATTCATCATTTGTTACTCAGTGATTATCTCTTTTTTTACTCATATAGTAGTGTTCAACACTATGTGACATCATTGGCATAGTTCATTGGGTTTTCTTGGCAAAGATGCTAGAATC
>NW_025344731.1:0-11337 GCF_016433145.1 Gracilinanus agilis
CATGTTTCCTGTTCTTTCCCTCCCTGAAACCTCCCCACCCCCTCTTAGCAGACCCACAATTCCACTGGGTTTTCCATGCATCATTGATCAAGGCTAATTCCATATCATTGAGAGTTGGACTAGAGTGATCGTTTAGGGTCTACGTCCCCAGTCATACCTCCATCAGCCCATGTGTTCAAGCAGTTGTTTTTCAAGAATTATATTGAAGTAAAAATGTCCTTTTTTTGGCCTCCCAGTTCACGGACCCCTTCAAATCTACCCACAAGCCCGGCCACACCAAGGACTCCTGCCCTATCAGAATAGAAGGCCTTTGTGAGCAGCAACGGTCCCAGCTCTTAGCACGGTGTGGGTGGGTGTCGTGGGCCTTCGGGCCTGTTAGGTCTTTCGTGATCCTCTGGGTCAGCTGGACATGGAATTTTCTTTGCAAAGGTGCTGGAGTTCCTTCTCCAGTTTTATGCTGGCCAGGGTTAAGTGACTTGCCTAGGGTCCCACAGCTAGTGAAGTGTCTGAGGTCAGACCTGAACTCTGAGGAAGGCTCCCGGCTCCAGGCCCGCCGCAGCTCTGCCCAACCTGTCCACTGTGCTCCTGAGTAGCTTCCCTGGGCTTCCCCCGCCACCTGCTTTTCAGCTTTCTTTTGTGAGCTGCCTTCTCCCATTAGGTTGGAAGCTCCCGGAGGGCAGGCACTGGCTTTTTTGTTTGGTCGGATTTGTATCTCTAGCACTTAGCACATAGTAGGTCCTTAAGCAATGGTTATTGACTGACTGATGGGGGAGATTCAGCAGCCTCACTCATCCGGACGTGGGACTGTTTTATGTTGTTCCTCACCTTCCTCATCAAACGACCTGCTACACTGCCCAAACCCCTGCTGAAATCCGGCCCAACCAGTTTGACCTTGGTATCACTGTGATATTAATGTCATCGCTGCAAGAGTGGACCCCGGACATCATCCACACTACACCATTGGACACCGGTGACTGTCCACACGAATATCAAGTATGCGTTGGTGATATTGGAAATTGGGGGGTCCTTGAACTAATTTTGAGGTCCCTGGTCTAAACTTCCTGTGGACATTTAGATCTTTTTCAAACTACATTTCCCATGATTCCTCTGGCATAATCATGGATACAGGAAGCATAGTGAGGCAGAGAAAAGTATAAAGACTGAGGACTGGATTGGTGCTTCCTCTTTTTTGTGATTGTGGGGCAGGAGGCTGGGAAGAGCAGGTAAATGGCGGGTCCTTTAAAATAACAGGCCCGTGGCTTCATTTTTCTAAATGGCTTTCAATAAACCCTTTGAAGCCGATATTTTACATTTTTTCACTCTCTATTAATTTTATTTCTTACACTTTAGAAATGGGGCCAGCTAGGTGGTTCTGAGGACAAAGAGGCAGACCCGAAAATGGGAAGACCTGGGTTCAAATCTGGCCTCAGACACTTCCTAGCTGTGTGACCCTGGACAAGTCACTCATTCCCCAATGCCTACCCTTTACCATTTTTCTTCTTTAGAACCAATACTTAGTATTGATTCTACGGGGATTTTTTTAAAGAATGCTTTAGAAAAATAACCATATCCAACTAATGACGCTGACAAGGTATATTCCCAAACAAAGAATGGGTCCAATTAGATGAAATGTTTGCTCCTCATCTGGGATTTTATCGGTATGGATAATGCCCAATGTGGAAACCCTCTCCACTGAGGCAGATGAATAACTTCTCTGTAATGTACAGACTTAGTGCCAAGTGTTTCCAACTCTCTACCCACTTTGACATGTTGCCTGTCAGTAGAGGTCTATTAAGTTCATTTTCGGCTCCATTTTCATCTCAAAATCTATTTCATGGCCTACGAATCACAATCAATGATTCTTAACACACCAAGTGAGATCAGATGTTCATAGGAGGATAATACCCAAATTTTCAAATGTACAAAATGGTTGGTCCTCCAGGTGAGCTCAGCTCCTTTTCCCACATCCATGGCTCAATCCCAGCCAACAATCATTAGGTCTCCCTATTTTCTTCTGACCTCAGGAAGATCTCGAAGCATCCTTCTTCATCAGTTGCTATTTCTGTAGCTTTTGAGTCCTTCTGGAGGTCCCTTACTGGAGGTTTCCAGAAGTGGCGGGGGGGTGGGGGGCAGATGCAAGCCTTAGGTTGGTCACTGTAGAAGAGGAGAGACCCAGGCTCTTTCTGCTGCTAGCTCTCCGTAGCTCAACATGGCACAAGCTTCCAATCTCTCCTTATAGGCTCCTAGATTTAGGATTAGAAATGACCTTAGAGGCCCTCTCTCTGATCTTGTTCAGTCCTTTCATTTCACGCATGAGAAAACTGACTCAGAAAGATTCTACAAGGTAGGATTGGAACCCAGGTCTTCCTGGCTCTAAGGCCGGTGCTCCAGTGTTGCCCATTTCTGGAAGTCTCTTCAGGGCCAGGACACCTCCAACTGCATGCTCTTTCTGTTTTCGAAACCTTTACCTTCCATCTTAGAATCAATACTGGTTCCAAGGCAGAAGGGCAGTCGGGGCTTTCTTTATTAGCTCTTGATTTAGTTCAAGACTCCTTTGGCACTGTGCTGATTCAACCTCCTCTCCTGCAGATTTCTTGCCACTCAGACTAATTCTGTTGGAGGGGACTGCATTTGTCTCTGCGATGTCATAGATGCTTTTCAGAACTGGGGAAATAGGGAGAGAAGTGCCACGCTTGGGCCGATAGGCTCAGTGATAACTTTCCAAACAGACACGGGGGGCTTTCCAGCCTCCTTGTAAATTCCATTTGCAATTCAGGCTGTCATCCCAGTAAGCTTCCTGGACATTCTCTCGAGGAGAGACACTATATCAAGAGGGATGAGAGAACTTTGTTTTTAGCTCTGTCCAAGCATCAAGGAAGATCCAGAAGCCCTGTACTTCCCATCCCTTTTCTCCATCAGTGCCTCCCCTCTACTAGACTCAACCACACATAATTCAATCATGGGAGCTTCTTCAAACCCCAACCCTGCTGGAGTGACCTCCACCATCCCTACTGACATCAATTGGGAAAAGGCTATAGAAACATACTTTTGGATAGACAGATAGAGGCAGGGAGAAAGGGAAAGAGAAAGCAGAAGAGACAACTAACTAACTGTCCATGGGAGGTTGAAGAGAAGCGAATAGAAAGGGAAATGATCGGGCAACTTCTTAGTGCCTGAAAACCTGGTCTCTGACCCTAAAAAGAAAGAAATGCCCCAGGTAGGCATACCTTGTCTGATAGAGAAGTGAGGTTCCCTTCTGACTTCTTGTAATCAGATGACCAGTCCTAGTTTGGTGGCATTAAGATAGTGTGGAATACCAGCCAGTGGTTAGATCTTAGTCCACAGGCCATTCAGTCTGTGACATCTGACACAGGGGCAGACTGCTTAGAGACACTAGCACCCAAAGACGAATTTTGGACTTCAACCCTTTTGGATCCAAGCACACTGGAAGTATTTTAACTGGTAGCTATTTTTAAATTTTATTTATTTATTTATTTTTTAGAACATTTTTCCGTGTTTACATGATTCATTTTCTTTCCTTCCCCTGTGCCCTCCCTGCTCCCAGAGCCAACAAGCAATTCCACTGGGTAGTACGAATGTTGTCACTTGATACCTATTTCCATACTATTCATTTCTGCTATAGAGCGAGCTTTTAAAGCCTAAACCCCAAATCACATGTCCATATATCCATGTGATGGGTTTTGCCTTTGCATTTCTACTTCCACAGTTCTTTCTCTCAATGTGGATTGTATTCTTTCCCATAAGTCCTTCAGGAGTGTCCTGGCTTGTTGCATTGCTACTAGTAGCAAGGTCTGTTACACTGGATTTTCCCACGATGTTTTACTTTCTGCATACACTGTTCTCCTGGTTCTGCTCATTTCACTTTGCATCAGTTCACTGAGGTTCTCCCAGTTCTTATGGAAAGCCTCCGGATCATCATTTGATCCAGCAATACCACTGCTGGGTTTGTACCCCAAAGAGATCATAAGGGAAAAGACTTGTACGAAAATATTCATAGCTGCGCTCTTTGTGGTGGCAAAAAAAATGGAAAACGAGGGGATGCCCTTCTATTGGGGAATGGCTGAACACAATGTGGTATCTGTTGGTGTTGGAATACTATTGTGCTGTAAGGAATGATGATCCAGAGGCTTTCCATAAGAACTGAGAGAACCTCAGTGAAGTAGGAAGGAAATTGCTCATGTGTGATTACTTTGGGGGGAAGTGTGAGCCCTAATGGTACTCTGAGTCTTCAAGAGACTGTATAGGACTCTGTGTCAGAGTGTGAACCAGACAGCAGCTCCCTTACCAGCGAGTGAGTGCGTTACATAATTCTCTATCTGGCGACTCCTTTATATTGTATACATTTTCTGGAGGATGAAATAATGGCTGCTGGAAACCATATTGATCAGCTTGGTGGAAACCGAATGTGCTAACATTTCCCACAGTGCTAGACTCTGAGGGCGTTAAGAGATCTTCATGGAGCAAGTTGAGGTAGAGTCAACCACATTTGAAAATGATCCCTCCTTGCATTACGCACCCGAGCAGCTTCTGGGGAGCTTGTGGACGAGTTTCTCCTTCCCATTTGGTCTCCAGTGTCTAAGCAAGTCTGTGGTTTTGCTCTTCTAGGAGGAACCATGGAAACGATCCTCTTCTTTCTCCAAGGAGAGAATGGCTGTATCAGGTCATCTCTTTCTCTCTCCCTCCCAACTTGGGGCCTTTCAAATTTATGATTACCCATGAGGCAGCCTCAAGACAACTCGCCAACTAATCCAATAAAGTTCTCTCGAGTCCACTCATTCAATCAGATGAAAGGGTCTGGCCCTAAGAAAGGACATTAGCCCACATCCAGAGATCCACGGCACAACAGGAACACTTTCAGACATTTGTTTCCTTCAGGGAAATGCTCTCAAACGCCATTTATTCGAGCTAGCCTTCCCTGGGTCCACTGTGGCTCTCACTCTACAGCTTTCCCTCCTCCTTTTCCTCCCTCCACCCCAGTATCAGCAGAGTTGGCTGGGTGGGGAGGGGAGACGGGGCAGGGAATGATTAGGCTCCTTAGTTGGGGTGAGGGGGAGGGGTCCCAGAGCTGAGATGTGGGCAGGCGCACACTTAGCAGTATTAAACAGGGCTGCTTTGCTAGCTTCCTCTTGGAGTTCCCTGCAGGCAAGTTAAGCTGTGCTTGAAACACTTTAGCCACTGTTTGGTAGAAACAGAAATATCCCTGGCTCAGTCTGGAGTTCCTCTTATTTACCATACATTTGCCCCTCAAGCATACAGTCTACCAGCGCGCGCGCACACTCACACACTCACACACGCACACACACACACACACACACACACACACACACACACTGAGGATGCCTTTTGTTGGTCGGATACGTGTATAAGTGAACGATGTCTAAACGTATCGTCCCTTCGGAGACCGCCTTCTAAGGAGAGCCCCTGAGTCTGTTCCTAGAAAAACAGCCTTTATTGTCCCACCAGTTACTCTATGAGTAGATCGCAGGGAAGCGAGATAGAGCTGAACACGCCTTAAGAGTTTATTAATGAACAGAAAAATCATTCATATGACTCCCCCCGGAGATCCGAGGGATCCAGGAGCCCATTGGCTCGGCTGGCCGGACGGAATCCGCCCTGCACTCATTCTCTGTCTATTCTGGTCCCTGAGGGGCAAAGTGTTATATATCCTAGTTCCAGGCAGCCCCAGCCCTTCTCAGCATTCCAGGCTGGGTTGGAGCATCCCTAAAGGTTGGAAGGTGGGGCCTGTTCTTTCTATTTGGGAGTCAGCAGAGCCTTCAAAGATCCCGACAAACCCCAGGGACTGTGGGAATATACGGATCATGAGAAAGCTCAATACGAATGTGTCCAGGAATTGAGGACACTCCTTTGGGGTGTGGACGGGCACTTGGGGGTCTGTCCTTATGAAATGATAAGTCATCTGAGCAATTTCTGCCTTCCTGCGCCCTGTTCCTCATAAGGGAGATGGCTCACCCTGTTGGGACTGCATGAGCAGGTGGGAAGCTACCACGTGACCTACAAGCATTCCTAATTAAAAAGTCCATTTTCCAGCATCCTCTCCTTGTCCCAGCCTTTCTGCCAAAGGTGCCAAGTAGAAAAATATATGCTGACTTATTTTTTAAGAAGCTTGTTGAGTTCATCAGATAATTGTAAGCTTTTATCCTTGATAGAAGATGTGGTCACCTTCCCAAGCATGTGTTTGTGTAGACTCCTCATGAGCACGGCCGGGCGAGACGGCCAGGGGTCCTGGGCCTCATTGCCTTTAAGGGCACACCGAAACCCACTCCACCAACTTCTTGATTCACCTCATTGAGGAGAACCTAGGATTGTCCTTCATTTTAGCTGAAACGTCTTTATGTCTTCTCATTTCATTTATAGCAATAATGTCAATATGGATACGGTTCAATTCCTCCAGTGGTGTAGCAACTCATTAGTCATTGGACAAAATTTCATATTTAGAGTGCCAACAGTTAAATTAATATTTGTAGATGGCCCAAAAACTGTTTGATTCTTAGCACCCTCTGACCTCTCTCTCTAATCCACCATCAACACTGCAGAAGTGGAGGGGGCAGGGAAAGTATAGGACTGAAGGCTCTTTTGTCTTTCTCTCTGTTTGCTGGGTCCCCCATGGATAAAATATTTGTCCCCTGCTAGTCCTGCTTCTGGTGATGAGCTTCTCCATATCTAGCTTAGCTTGGCATTGGAGAGTGGACACAATCTGACATTCTCAAAGTCTTTTCAGCTTATTAGAACCTAACAGAGCTCTCTTGGGGCTTCAAGTCTCCCAGGTCCCCTGACACACAATGATAAGGCACCACAGGGGGACTTTTGTGGACATTGTGAGCTACTTCAGTACTCAAAAGAATCTGCTGTCTCGCCAGTTTGGACGTGCTCTCCAATGAGGCAGATGACTACTCATCTTCTGTGGCTCTCATTCATGGTCTCCCATAAAGCAGGTCACCTCATGTACTGGAGGTCTTCCTCATGTTCTCTTGAAGTAACAAAGGCATCAAGAGAGTACATGGGATGTATCCTAGAATAAATCCACTGTCTCTTGGTAGCATCTATCTGGATCATATGCATAATGGATAAAAAGGTAGGCATTCTCCACCCACTTGGTTTTTCTACATGGATAGTTAGCCTGAATTATTTTGAGTGATTGTGGGTCTCATTTTTGAGGCTTTGGAATGCTCCACGGCGTGCTGCTATCAGTGTAACGTCCTCGACTTTATGAGGAATCTCCTCCATGACAGTGGAGACCACATTGCTCAGTCTTGGCAAGTACATCTCCCTGTTTTTATGTACTTCATTTTATATTAGTGGCCACAATGTATTGATCATAAATTTATTATGGGGGAATTCTACCAAATACTGAAATAACTAATGAACTCCAATATTATGTAAACTGTTTGATGAGAAGGGAAAGGAAAGAATCTTATCAAGTTCCCTTTACGATCTCGATACCTGGTCTAGGGAGAGACGAATCAAAGAAAGAATACTGCAGGCTCATTTCACTCATGATACCCACACAAAGACTTTCAATAAAATGTTAGTAAACAGGTTACAGCAACACATAAAGAAGATTTGGCTTATGTAATGGACATACATTGGATACCCTTCCAATAAGATCAAAGGTTAAGCAAGAATGTCTACCATCACCACCATCATGTAGTAGAATGTTAGAAATGCTATCTATACGCTTTTAGAAAAACCAAGATTCAAATCTGGCCTCAGACACTTCCCAGCTGTGTGACCCTGGGCAAGTCACTTGACCCCCATTGCCCACCCTTACCACTCTTCTGCCTTGGTGCCAATACACAGTATTGACTCTGAGATGGAAGGTGAGGGTTTAAATTTAAAGAAAGAAAGAGAGAGAGAGAGAGAGAGAGAGAGAGAGAGAGAGAGAGAGAGAGAAACCCAGAAAGACTTACTAGAACTAATGCAAAGAGAAGGAGCAGAAGCGGGGGGGGGGGGGGGGGGAGACATTGTCCACAGTAACGGCAACACTGTACAACGAGCAGCGGTGAATGAGTTAGCTATTCTCAGAAATACAAAGATCCAAGACAATTCCAGATAGATTAAAAGATGCTACCCACCTCCAGAGAAAGAACTGAGGGAATCTGAAATCAGATGGAAGCAAACTATTTTTGAACTTTCTTTCTTTTTCTTTTCTTTATGTGTGTGTTTTCTTTCACAACGTCACTAATGTGGGAATATGTTTTGTATGACTGCACATGCAAACCTTGGTAAAATCACTTACATTTTCGGGGAGGGGGAGAGGGAAGTGGGTGGCAGAAAATTTGGAACTCAAAATTGTAAAAAAAGGGTAAAATTGTTTTTACGTGCAATTGGAAAAAAACAAAATACTAAATTACTAAAACACTTGATAATGCTAAAAAATAAGATTTATCAGTGCAACCGATTAAGTAGCTACCATACAGAAAAAGTAGTTCAGTCATATCTGACTTTTCATGACCGCGTAGGCCATGAGTGTCCATTGGGGCTTCCTTGACAAGGACATTTCCTTTTCCAGAGAATCCTTTTGCCAGGCAATCAGAGGTTAAATGACTTGCCCTGGGTCACAAAACTAGGAAGTATATGAGGCTGGATTTGTACTCAGGTCTTTCTGACTCCAGACCCAGTGCTCTAACCATTAAGCCACAGCATATGACCAGAAAAGGGATAGAGAAGGTCATATTATTGATGAAATGCACAATTTTGATGTCACGAAACTGAACTTTTTGCAGAAATTCAGTAGAGTTAGAATGAGAAGGGAAACCAACGGCCGAGGAAAAAATCTTTGCAGAAAAGCGTGACGGCAGTTTCATGAGGAACTGATTCATATGTGTAGCAATAATGGCTATTCCCCAAATGAAAAGTGATCAAAGAATAAGATACGGATAAGCAGTTACGAAAGGAAAAATGTACCATATATGAAAGGATGTTCCCAATGAGTTATAATTGGATAAAATCAGATGAAAACTGAGGCTCCAACTCACAGATATCAAACTGGTGAAGATGTCAAGAAAGCAAGATGACCGCCTTCTGGGCTGTGGGGAGAAAGCTGTGCTACTGATAGAAGCGTGCTTGCTCTGGCCGTGCTGGAAAGCCGTTTTAACCATGTTCCAGAGTCACGAAACTGGGCAAACTCTTCCACCCAACGATAGCAATACTAGACCTAAAAGATGGGATGGAGAGGAGAAAGAGTTTTATCTACACAAATATTTGACGTCATTGCAAAGAAAAGAACCCAAAGGAGGTGCCACCGGTCTGGGAGTTGTTGAACAAATCTTGGCGTGTGGATTCAGTTCAGCAGCAGGCTGGTAAATGTTTAACAATCAGCCCCGTGGAGAAATACAGCCATTATTAGCATTTGCCCGTCGCTTTCTTACGTGCAGACGATAAAAACGCGAGCCCCGATTTAGCGCATTTATCAGTTCCTGAGGAGGAACATCTGCCTGTCCGGGAGGGACGAACTGCCCGCCCGCAACACTCCCCAATTTAATTGAATATCATTTTATTTTAGTAAATGACAAAAGGCAAGTTCAGAGAAACCTGGAAGGACTTGTACGAACTGATGCAGAGTGAAGCGAGGAAAACCCGGAGAATCCTGGATATAGTAACACTGATAGGGTAAAGGCAAACGGCTTTGGAGATTTTGAGAACCGTGATAAAGAAATGAGCAACCACGACTGCAGAGGAATGATACTAGCAATATCCTGACCAGGAGGCCACGGATTCAAGGCGAAGGATTACACACACTTTTTGGAGATATGAACTGTTTGAATTTATTTGGATGGATTATGCTTATTTTTTTAAACCCTTAACTTCGGTGTATTGCCTCCTTGGTGGAAGAGCGGTAAGGGTAGGCCATGGGGGGTCAAGTGACTTGCCCAGGGTCACCCAGCTGGGAAGTGTCTGAGGCCAGATTGGAACCCAGAACCTCCCGTCTCTAGGCCTGACTCTCCATCCACTGAGCTACCCAGCTGTCCCTATGCTTATTTGTTTTGAAAAATAGGTTTTTCAGAGGCAATTAGGTGGTTCAGTAGATAAGAGATCCAGGTCTAGAGAAGGGAGGTGCAGGGTTCAAATCTTCCTTTAGAAACTTCCTGGCTGGGTGACCCTGGACAAGTCACTTAATCTCCACTGCCTGGTCCTTACTGCTCTTCTGCCTTGGAACCAACACACGGTATCGCCTCGAAGGTGGCAAGTTTGGGTTTAAAACAAAAGACGTTTTTCTTTTTGGAGGGGCCGGGGGCGAGCCAGAGGATTGCTCCTCCTCGAAAGGAAAAGGAAAGAGGGGCCCGGAAGGACGGGCTAAAAAACGCAAAAGGAAGATGTGAACAAGAGGGAGGCCTCGAGAGTTCCTCTGATGCTGTGAGCGCTCCAGGCTCTCCAAACCAGCAATGACGTGCTAAAGGTTAAGTAACTCCAGCGTGACGGCGTTTAAACAGTCAGCAAAAATTAACTAACGTCTCCCTTGATCTCACAGGGCATGGCCTGCGCCGGCACCCCAGTGACCCCAGCCTGGCGACAAAGGCCGGCCTAACGGGCAGAGGCACGGGGAAGCCAGGGGTGGCCGAGGCTCCGGCCTTCTGAGCTCCAGGAGGCCCCCGCGGGAACACAGGAACGGGGGGAGGGGGGGCAGGACATGGGTGCGACCTTGGAAGAGGCCTCGGCCTTCTCCTCCCCAAGCCTTTGGCTCCTGATGGCTGGCCTCCTGCAAGCTCTTTGGGACCCAGCCCTGGAGTGGGAGAAACGAGGGAGGCTGGGAGGGGCTGAGATCTCTGCTGTCCAGCTCCCACCGAGACCACCATCGGAGAGGAAGCCCGAAAATGGGACCCCGGAGAAAACGAGCGGGGGCGGGGCGGCCGAGGAAGCCCGGAGCGCCCGGTGATGGCGCTAAGAAGAAAAGTCAAAGACTCGAACCTGCCTGTAAGTGGGCCCAGAAAGCGGGAAGAGCACAGAGAGGTGTGTGTTCTCCAGCTCCGGTCCCTGAGGGCCCGCGTCCAAGAATGGATATTGGAAATAGAGAGAGGGAGAGACAGAGACAGAGACAGAGACAGAGAGACAGAGAGAGGGAGAGACAGAGAGAGGGAGAGACAGAGAGAGAGAGAGACAGAGAGAGGGAGAGACAGAGACAGAGAGACAGAGAGAGGGAGAGACAGACAGAGAGAGACAGAGAGAGGGAGAGACAGAGAGAGAGAGACAGAGAGAGGGAGAGACAGAGACAGAGAGACAGAGAGAGGGAGAGACAGACAGAGAGAGACAGAGAGAGGGAGAGACAGAGAGAGAGAGACAGAGAGAGGGAGAGACAGA
>NW_025344732.1:0-4282 GCF_016433145.1 Gracilinanus agilis
GGAAAGAAAGAAAGAAGGAAAGAAGGAAGGAAGGAAGGGAGTGAAGGAGGGAGGAAAAGAGGGAGGGAAATTTTTCTTTATAATCTCTTTGGGTATCCTTTTTCTAATATACTTTATGTTTCATTAAATATCTTTCAAGTACATTTCGTATTTAAATAATTCTTTTTTTTCTAATTTGGAGTTCCATATTCTCTCCTTCCTTCCTACCCCTCCCTGACCATTGAGAAGGCAAGCCATATGATATCAATTATACCTGTGAAGTCATGCAAAACATATTTCCATATTAACCATGTTATAAAAGAAAATGCACATACAAACCATAAAAACAAAGCAAAAAGAGTATGCTTCAATCTGTACTCAGTATATCAGTTCTCTCTCTGGATGTGGATAGCACCTTTTCATAAGGGAGGGTCCTTTGGAATTGTCTTAGAACATTGTCTTCATCAAAGCAACTACATCTTTCATAACTGATCAATGGTCTAATATTTCTACTACTGTGTACAGTGTTTCTTCAGCTCTGCTCTCTTTACTTTGTTGTTGTTTAGATGTCCATGATCCTATTTGGATTTTCTTATTACTGGATTCCTTTGCCATTTCCTTTTCAAGTTCATTTTACAGATGAGGAAATGGAGACAAAGAGGGCTAAGTGATATGCCCAGGGTCACACAAATAGTAAAGGTCTGAGGCTGGATTTGAACTCAGGAAGAGGAGTCTTCCTGACTTTAATCTTGGTGTTCTAGCCTCTTCACCACCTACTTGCCTTTTGCATTAATTCAAATAAGACTTCTCCTTAGGCATTCTTTTACTCTTCCTTTGAAAGTACTTGCTACCTCCAGGTATTCTCATTCTTCTCTGTATGTTCAAGGGCATACGTTTCAGGGCCTCTGTAATACTTCATGATCCCCTTCTCTTTGACTCAGATTTTGCCCATATTTTGTTAATTGATTGTAATTCATTTTGGTTAACAAACAAATTCCAGCTAATATGACTAACTAGGATGTTTCTCCTTTTGAGTAGCATCATGATTTATGATTACCATTTTATCCACTGACACTTTATGGCACTGATGATGGAAAAGAAGATATTTGAGGAGTGGGTAGAAGTTTTAAGGACCCTCCCACAAACAGGCCAAATTCCTGGAAGAAATGACATCAACTCCTTCTTCACTATCCCAAAATTAAACTCAATAATGTTCCTGGCATCCTGGGAAGGCAGATAATAAATATCTTGTCTCTTTAAAGGATTTCACATTTAAGAAGAGTGAACAGCTCAGTGAGGCAATGAATAGAGCACTAGGCCTGGAGTCAGAGAGACTCATCTTCCTGAGTTTGAATCTGACCTCAGAGAGGTATTAGCTGTGTGACCTTAGGCAAGTCATTTAACTGTTTACCTCAGCTTTCTCATCTGTAAAATGAGCTAGAGAAAGAAATGACAAGCTACTCCACTATCTTTGCCAAGATAATCCCAACTGGGATCAAGAAGAGTTGGACTTGACTGAACAACACATTTAAGAAGAAACAAAGGAACCCTCATAGGAAACTAAAAGCACCTTTCATTCAGTCAAGTCAAAAGTGAGTCAGGAAATCCCCGCTCCAGGGAATTTAGTCCTCCAGGAAGAGGCCAATGGGATTATCTCCTGCTCTGCCAGGATCTAGCCCTAATTCTCCTAGAGTGGGTGATTACTGAATTGCCTTCAGTACTCCATAGCTGAGAATGGCTTGTATCCTCTTTGCTGCCTTTTTTGCCTGCCTGAGGTCTTCCAACTTCATGTCTTCAAAAAAAGAGTCATTTTTGTAACTTTAGTTCATACCCCAGTTGAGTTTTAGAGCTTTGAAAAGAAGGGAGTAATCCACCACCACAGAAGGAAATGACAGTCTGAATGCAGATTGCAGCATGTCATTCTTCATTTTATTTCCTCCATGAATTTTTCTCACACAGAAGCAACATGTACCTTCTTTTTCAATATGATGAGCATGGAAATATGTATTATATGATAACACATGTACAATCTATATTATAATACCTGCCATCTTAAGGATGTAGGTGGGGTGGGAAGGAGGTAAACAACATGGATCATAAAATGTCAAAAATGATTATTAAAGATTCTATCAACATATAAAAATATTTCTCTGGTTAAAAAAAAGTAAAGAAGGAAATCAGTATGGATTGAGGGCAGAGAAGAGCTGGGAACATTGGCAACAAGTATTATAATAGAGTTTTTGTGCATTTTAACATTAAATGGATAAGCAAAGAAACTAACCTGTAAATTATTCTATTAAAAGCAAGGAAAGCACTTGACAGCAGAGATGGAGGATGATGTGGTATACCAACTTCATAATTAGAATATCAAGGTTTTAATCCTGACCCTAACGGTAGTACATGGGCTTGGACAAATCAACTAATATCGCTGAGCCTCAGTTTCCCTTTGTGTAAAATGGGACTAAAATGTATTCAAATCAATTTTTATCACCTACTATACACATACAAGAGAAATAGCATGGTACAAGGGGCATAAAGTTGGTCTGAATTAGGAAAATCTGGGTTCTGATTAGGAAGATCTCTGTTATATACTGGCTATGTGACACTAGGCAAGTTACTTAAATTCTCGGGTCCCAGAAAACATTTTTTAACTGTGATTAGGAGAAAGGGCTTATTTTCATTGGTAGAGGAAGTTTTTCCATGAGGAATTTCCTGATGAAAATCAGAGAATCAAAATCAGGTTCCATTTCATTCCAAATCCAAAGGCCTCGACTGGAGGATGAAAAGATGAAAAATGACCCCTTCCTCAGGATTGAGTACAAATATACACAGATTAGTATAAAATAAGGTCAAATGTGACAGGGACAAAGAAAGGACAGAGTGCTCTAGAAAAGTGAATAAATGTTTTTAGCTGAGGCTGGATAGGGGCTCTTGAATGAGAGAACACATGAGCTGAGCATTGAAGGAAGAAAAGAATTGGGAAAGGTAGAGGAGGATACCAAATATGGGTGATGAACCTATGTGTGTCCTAGAACTAGAATATAGCAAGTTAATTTAGAAGAGAAGCTAGTAGCTGAGTTTGGGTAGAATATAAATAATGGAAAGGGGAATAAGGCTAGAAAGTAAGTGAGAGTCTGACTGCTTCACAAGCCTTTAATGTCACGCTAAGGAGATTATATTTTTATACTAGAAAAAGGTTCTTATCTTGAGATCCAATGACCCTCAGGAGGTCTGTGAATAGGTTACAGATAGTCAATGAATTTTGTAATTATTATTTTGGTAACTATTTCGATATAATTAGTTTCCTTTGCAATGATACAATTTTATTTTATACATTTGAAAACATTTATCTAAGAAGAGGTCTATAGGTTTCAACAGATCGTCAAGTGAGTCCAGGACACACAAAAAAAAGGTGAAGAGCCCCAGTCCTACAGGTAACAGTCAAGCACTAAAGATTTGTAAACAGTAAGAAGTGATATGGCTAGACTTTGACCTTAGAAAGATGATTCTGGCAGCCATTAAGTAGATGAATTGGAGAAATGAGAACCGATGGGTAAAGAAATCAACTGGGAGGCTATTGAGATGGCCCAAAGGAGAAGTAATGACTATTAGAGTGGGTGCAGTATAAAAGTAAATGAATGCAACATTCAAAGAGATGTTGTGGAAATAGTAATCAATAGTATCTGGCAAGTGACTAAATGATGGATGTTGATAGAGAAGAATTTTAAATGATTGAAACTTTGAGATTGGATGAGGAGGAGAGAAGTTTGAGGGAGAGGCAAGTTTAGAAAGGAAGGCAAGGAGTTCAGTTAGGGAGTTTGAGGTGTTTTTGGACCATCCCAGAATAGATACTTAATAGGCATATGAGCCTGGAGCTCAGAGAGAGAAAGATTGGAGGACAAAGTAGCCTTTTATATAAAGATGATAATTAAATATGTGGGAATAGAAGAGAATATTAAGAAAAAGAATATAGAGAAAAATGTAGAAAAGAAGAGATAATGGCTTAGGACAAAGTCCTGTAGGAAGAGTAGGAGGGTGACAGTAAGATAGAACCCAAAAAAGAAATGGTCAGAATGGTAGGAGGAAAACTAGCAGAGAACAATTTGTCTTCAAAATAAGATAATAATTATAAAGTACTTATCACAGTTGCCTGGCACATGGTAATCTTTATACGAATGGTATTGTCATTATTGTTTTAATGGTTATATCAGGAAAGCCAAGAGAAAAAGGAAGTATTCAAAAAGATGGTTTTTTGGCCTTCTGTGGGAAGTAATTGGTTAATCATATATATATATATATATAC
>NW_025344733.1:0-1577 GCF_016433145.1 Gracilinanus agilis
TCTTCATCTGTAAAATAGGAGGAGCTTAACAGCATGACCTTTGTGATACCTTCCAGCTTTAAACATTTAATTTTATGTGTCCTTCAAGGCTCCAATGCTCTCTCATCTGTGAAGTCTACCCCAATTCCTCTTTACCCTCCACTGCCAAGGTGGAGATGATCACTTCCTTCTTTGAAAGCCTCTTGTCTTCTGTATGGGCTGCCTCGTGTGATCAGGATTTATGGACCCATCCTGCTTCCCTGCTGTGCCCTCAGATGAGATGAGGTGAGAGAGAGAAGAGCAGAGCCTGCTGGATTTCTGTTTCCTCCTCAGCGTAGCCATGCCTGGGGCTGTATCAGATGTTCGTGTTTGTGTATTATTGTGCAGCCCTCTTTGACTTTTCATGTCCCCATTTGGGGTTTTCTTGGCAAAGATCCTAGAGTGGTTTGCCATTTCCTTCTCCAGCTTCTTTTACATATGAGGACACTGAGGCAAAGAGGGTTCAGTGATTTGCTGAGGGTCATACCACTAGTCTAGCCTTGGTGCTTTATGAGCTATACCGCCTAGCTGCCCCCTAGGCTGGCAGGACACACCTTTGAGTTTAATCTCTTACTTTCTTAAGTCTGGGAAAGCACAAAAATACTAAACCACGCCCCAGTTTGTAGCATTTGTCTAGCTCTGAGGGGGAAACAATCAACTGGACATTGAACAGTCGGTGCTCAGGGTCTGAGCTGGCTCCCCGTCCTCAGCTATTTCCAAAGACAGGTGGCCCGTGAGGGACTGCTTGCTTTGGTCTGACAAGGCAACCCCACTTAGAGCTCATTGGACAGCAGGAATAGGTTTAGGGTTATGTTCGGGAAATAGGATGAGAGATAGGACAGAGGGAGGGAAGGAGGTCGGGGAGACAGACAGAGACAGAGAAGGAGAGAAGAGAGAGAAAGAGAATGATAACAGGAAGGGAGGGAAGAGGGGAGAGACAGAGACACAGAGAGACAGAAAGGCAGAGAGAGCCCTTCTGTTTTCATTCTTTTCTTCTCTTTTTGCCATGTGCCTGAAGATTCAGGAATTCCCTGGTGGCATCTCTGGGGATTTATGGAAGGATATTCCTGCCTAGGAGAGACCAAGATAGGTCACAGCAAGTCTTTGTTTATTAATTCTGCTTTGCTTTTCCTGAGCGTAGGTGACTGCACAGTGATCTCGAGATGGGCCTTTCCAGCCCCAGCAGCTACCTCGTGGACGTGAGAAGTCTGGCATCACTCAGAGGTCCTGGTTTTAGCTTGGAGTTCATCCCCAGCTTCTACAATGGTTCTTGAAGGAGAAGATTAGCCCCATCTGGAGGAAGAGACTGAGTCATACTGTGGCTTCTCAGAGGATGTGGACCTTGAGAGACCTTAGATGGGGCAGAGCCAAGGGAAAGGCAAAATGGCCGCTCAGAAGTCCCCCAAAATGTTTCCTCTGACTTATTGTTTCATATCTGAAGTCTGTTAAAGCTACAAAGTACTGGTCAATCTGATACAAAAAAGGAAAGAAGAAAACCAAATTGACAGTATCAAAGATGAAAAGGGAGACCTCACCTCCAATGAAGGGGAAATCAAGGC
>NW_025344734.1:0-4578 GCF_016433145.1 Gracilinanus agilis
AGAAGGAAAGAAAGGAAGAAAGAAAGAAGGGAAAAGAAAGAAGGAAAGAAAGAAAACAGGGAGTATCCTGGGAGTGTCTCCTATAGGTGGTACATTAATTTGTGAAGAAAGGAAAAGGGATTCCTTTTATTTGGCTGCCAGATTTTTTTTTTTTTGTTTTCTCCAGGGAATTTATTCATCCCTTTTGCCACTTTCTAGGAGTAGCTGCCTTTTCTTCTTCTGGTATATGTGTGCCTTCCCCATGAGTGATGGTTAAGGTCAGGTACTCTGACTGGAGAAGGAAAGATGATGGCCTTTGCTGTGGCTGGGTGGGCAGCTCCTCAAAGAAAGAACCGCAGATGGGGTATTTCTCTGTAAGCACTGCTTTTAGGGTGTGTTTGCACCAGTCATTCTCTGGCACGGCATTTTTCTGTGCCTTTGAAATGGCTTTACTCATAATATCAAGTGATGGGAAATGCATTTAAACATTTCAAGGATTAGTGGTTTTTCCTTCACTGATGCAAAATATGGCCCCTTTCCAAGGTAAGAGACAGTCTTTGAGAGTTGCTGTGACTAAGAAATTCACTACCGTATGGCCAATCTGGTGATGTGCCTCTCAAAATTAGCAGGGCTGGGCCTTAGAAGATAGACACAGGCCATCCCCAACTTCATTCTTTTGAGTTTGGTAGAACCTGATGGCTTCTTCTTTGCTGAGATAGCCTCAGTGAAGCATCTAGGCAAGTCTTGGATGGAGTATGGAGACAGGGGCCCTTTGTCAAAAGAAGGAATTGGACCAGATAACCTTTTAGAAGTCTTAAGACTTGGCTAGAGTCTGGGTTGAATTTCCATCCTGTTTCTTGGTCACTGAGTGACCCTGGACCAGTCACCTCCTCTCTCTGACTCTCTGGCTCCTTGTTTGTAAAATAGAGATCATGAACCTTTTCATGCCTACCTTCAAGGCGTTGTGAAGATTAAATGTTTCCAATGTCTTTGAAAACCTGAAAGCAGCATAAGCATGCCATCTGTCACTCTCATTCCAGCTCTACCTGTGGTCCTGTGACTTGAGTTTCCTGGGCTGATAGGAACTTCTGCGTGCCTCTGCATTCCCCCTTTCTGTCTTGGCACTGGAGGTCTTCTACTTTTCTGGGGGCAGGAAGAATGAGGGGCTCCGACCTTAAGCATCACCTCTTCTCAAACCCCACTCCCATTAGTCTGTCCCGTACCCTTATCTAGAGTACCATTTGTGATTCTGGGTGCCCTGGTTTAGGAAAGATTGGCGAGCATTCAGAGGAGGGCAAGCAGGGCTGTGAAGGACATTAAGCCCATGCTACATGAAGATCAATCAAAGGATATAGAGGGTTAAGCCTGAAAGAGAGAAGACTCAGGGGAGTCACAATAGCTGTCTTTGAGTGTTTGAAAAACTGTCACGTGAAGGAGGGATTGAACTTCTTGTGGTTGGCCCAGAAGTAAGAACCAGGAGTGATGGAGGGTGTGAGGAGTTGCAAAGGGCCAATCTAAGCTTGATTTCAGGAAAAAACAACAACTTTCCAACCAAAACTCTTCACAAATAAATAAATTTGCCAAACTCCAACAGGTAGAGCTGTCCCTAAGTAAAATGGGCTGCTTCCACAAGTGGTAGATTTCCTGTCTTTGGAAGTCTTCGAGCAGAAGCTAGACCGGAAGTAAGAATGGAGATGTCTTTCATCCATGAGTGAGGCCAGATAGCCACCGAGGTCCTTCCCAACTCTCAAAGTCTACTATTCTCTTGGGAAATAACATGGAACTTTCTGTCTAGGGGGAAAATGTGGTTGGGGGGCAAAGGCAAAGTATGCTACAAGATTTCTACAGAACTTTATCTGCAGAATGGGCTCACAGTTTTACATTGAATTCCATAAGCTTGTAAAGCAGGTTGTATAATGGTCAGAGAACAAGCCTTGGACTCGGAGATAGAGATTCAAGGCCCAGCTCTTAAGAGTTAATAGCCCTGGACAAACCACTTAACTGCTCAGTACCTGAACAACTTTCTAGGTTGCAGAATGGTCGCTGACCTTCTCTAGTAGAATTCTCATTGTAAGTTCCCTTCACCAATGAAATCATAGGTTTGGTTAAAAAGGAAAAAAAGGGGGGCGGCTGGGTAGCTCAGTGGATTGAGACCCAGGCCTGGGAGCAAGATGTCCTGGGTTCAAATCTGGCCTCAGACACTTCCCAGCTGTGTGACCCTGGGCAGGTCACTTGATCCCCATTGCCTACCCTTACCACTCTTCTGCCTTGGAGCCAATACACAGTATTGATGCCAAGATGGAAGGTAAGGGTTTAAAAAAAAAAGGAAAAAAATAGACAGGGATGCAGACTGGACATGGCACTTCTTTGATACTGGAAGCTCCCAGGTGAGGAGACTGCCTCCCAGCCCAGGGCAGCCCCTCTACAACTTGCAGTCTTAAAAGTGTTCTTGAACTCTGTAGAATGGAAAGTGATCTGCCTAGGGTCATTCAGAGAATTGGTCAGAGGTGTTGAATTAAATCAGGTCTTTCTAGCCCAGAAGCCAGATCTCTCTAACACAGCTTCTACCAAACACAGAGGAATCTTGCTCCCAGAATACCGGTCCCTTTCTCTATAGCAGTGATGGTGAACCTTTTAGAGACTGTGTATTATGATACTGACTCTCTACATCTGAATTCCTTTGTTGTTTTCTTTTTAATTAAAATATTTTCTGTCTTAGAATCAGTACCATGTATTGGTTTCAAAGCAGAAGAGCAATAAGAACTAGGCAATAGGAGTTAAATGACTTGCCCAGGGTCACACAGCTAGAAAGCATCTGAGGCCAAATTTGAACCCAAGACTCCCATTTCTGGGCCTGACTCAATTCATTGAACCACCCAGTGGCCCCCAGACTCCCGTTTTTAAAAAAAGGCAAGATAAGAACTTGTCCAGACAGCAGATGTTCCTTTTCATAATTTCAACTACTTTTTTAAATCATAAAATTAGAATTTCTCCTGTAATTCAGTAAGAAGAATTTCCTTTCTCTCCTCATTTCTAAGCCCAGAGGAAAAGACTTCAAGGATTCATGAAAAGAGCTCAAGGGTAGGCAAAGGAGAGGTACTGCCTTTTGTATTGTACTGTATAATACAATATGCCAAAATAAACAGTAAATGCCTCCAAAAGGCATTGTGTTGGAGATATTTAAAGGGAAGAAAGGAAGGAAGGAAGGGAGGGAGGGAGAGAGAGAGAGAGAGAAAGAAAAGAAGGAAGAGAAAGAAAGAGAGAGAGAGAGAACGAGAGAGAGAAAGCCAATCCCTGCCCTCAAGAAGCCTGCAATCTAATGGGGGAAAGTATTATATAAAAGAAAACTAAAAAAAGGAGGATGGGGGGAGAACGTACCCTTCTTGGGGCATGATGATGGCAGAGTAGAGTCCAGAGAGTGACACTGTTGGGAAATGAAGACTTGAGTGAACTTCTCTATCAAGGGAATTTTGGGGGAGAATTTTTGGTTCTACCCTCCAATCCTCCAATCCAGAGGTATAGCTCTGAGGGGTGGGCAGGAGTGAGTGGGTCAACAACGCAGCTTCTACTCAACACAGAGTAATGTGCTCCCAGAATACTGGCCCCTTTCTCTAGAGTGGTCTCCTCTGCCCAAGCTTCCATCTCTCCACCCCACGTGGCTTCTGTCCTGTAGCTTCTCCTGCTCCACACAGAGTAAAAGCTTTCCTTTTGGAGTCTCTCTTGGACCCAGAGGAGTGACTTTTAAAGGTCACCTGAGGCCTGATAGATCCTTCTTCATCCTATCTCTCTTGGTCCTTTCGGATTCATTCAAGGAACTAATTTGCACCTCATAAAGAAATCACTTGGCCTGGCTGCATCTTTTATAGTTGGTTTAACACCTTCTGGTAGGCAAACCCCTTCTCTATGATTAGGTCCTGGGTTTCAAGCAAGAACCACTCCCTTACCAATGGAAAACCTGTTTAAAATTATTTCCTCATTGAGGTCTATAGGTTTAGCACAGAATCAATCTGATTTAAATAATACATATGCATATATATATATATATATCCCAAAGCAACAAGAATTTTATATATGTATATATTTGTGTGTATATGTATATGTGTGTATATATATGTATATATATATACATGTATATATATATACATATGTAATTTTTGTTGCTTTGGGGGCATAATTGTAGCTTAGATAAAAACAGATGAAACTAATGGTAATTGATGTTATCCTGCCCATCCCCCTTTTCTTTATACAATTTGCCCAGGTTTCCCTTTGGTCTTTTTAAACTAAAATTTATAGACTTTTTTTTTTGCTGCATCAGCAGAATATTTCTCATATTTCTGCATAGAATTTTCACTGTATACCATGTCTTGGATTTTTAGCAGTTTATAGGGCTGAGCAACAAGCTTTCAATTGAAACCAGGATTGGGAACCTAAAGCACCTTGGTCCTTGAGCCAGCAAAAACTTATTGCCCCCATTAGTTGAAAACAGACTGAACCTTTGGAGAATTGGCTCTTTCCTCTTTCTTTTTTTTCTCTCTGTTCCCTTCTTTTTCTCTCTCAATGTCTTTCTCTTTTCTTTCTCTTTCTCACCTTCCTTCCTTC
>NW_025344735.1:0-8150 GCF_016433145.1 Gracilinanus agilis
GGACAGGGGAGAGAAGGGAAAGGAGAAAAAGGAAGGGAAGAAAGGAAGGAGGGAGGGACGGGAAAAGAAATGGAAGGAGAGTGAGGGAAGCTAGAAGGGTAAGGAGAGGAAAGGGATGGGATATAGAGAGGCGAGAAGGGAAGGGAAGTTGAGGAATTGGAAAGAAAAGAAAGAGAAGGGAATATTAGGAAGGGAAGGAAGGAAGGAAGGAAGGAAAGAAGCATTTTTAAGTGCCAACTATGTGCTAGGCACTATGCTAAGCATTAGGGATACACAGAAAGGCCAAAATCCAAACCTAGACCCCACAGTCCTTGCCCTCAGGGAGCTGAAAGTTGGAAGGAAAGAAGGAATCTTGCCTTTCCCTTAGGTCCAGCCCGTGTGTACTTGCTTTTGGTTTGAGGGATATCAGTGAAAATGGGACACAAATCTATCCCTAATGTTGAAAAAAAAAACCCAATAAAAAACTTAAGCCTAAATGAGTTTTCCTGTCATATCCACATAAAATGTGAGTAAGCATTAGTGTTACTAGCCACAAGATTAAGAGCTGGCTACTAATTCTTCTACTTTAAAAAAAAATCCAGGAAAGGTCTCAGGAGATCCCTCCTAGAACTAAGACTTCAGACTCTTAATTTTTTTTCCCTAATTTGTTATTTATTTATTTTTAACATTGATTTAAAATTTTTTTGACTTCTAAATTCGTTTCCCCCCTCTAGCCCCCTCCCCCCCATTTGAGAAAGCAGGCAATATGATACTCATAATTATACTTGTGAAGTCTTGCAAAATATTTCCATTTTAGCCATGTTGCAAAAAAGCAAGAAAAATGAAGTGAAAAATACTTCAGTTTGCATTCACACTTTTAAAAAAAAATACATTATTTCATTCAGCAAAAATCTGCTCTCTCTTTCGCCCTCCCTAATTGAGAAAGAAAGAAAAATGAAACTCCTCTTCTAAACGTGTGTACTCAAATAAAATGAATTTCTATACTGACCAGATCTAAAAGAACCTCCCTCCCCCCCACTATGTATATGGGACATATTCATGTCCTGTGCGATGCCTTTCTATCAGGAGAGTGTGTAGCACGTTTCACCAGTAGTCCTCTGGCATTGCCGTTGGTCATGACCATGATCAGAGTTCCTAAGTTCAGACAGTCCTCTTGACACTCAGAAGGACGCTGGGCTGAGCCTTTCCAAACTCTTCTGGCCACCCGAGGAGACCCAAGGCTCAGGAGCTCTGGGATTGTTTGTCACCTCATTCTTGCCTGGTCCTTTCTGGGCTTGACAACCTCTTCCGCCCCTCAGGCTCCAAAGGGAAGCTATTTTAACCATAACAAAATGATTTTAATGCCTATAGCTTGGTTTTTACAAAACCAGCAGAAACCAAGTATGAGCCCTGAAAGCACTTCCGCCTAGAGCGAGTGCCACTGTACGCTCTTACAGCTTAAGCTATTGTCAAAAGAAAGGGCAACTGGCATTTAGATGGTGCTTTCAGCCCTTGGACTCGCCTCCCGCACTATCATAGAGGTAAACACTGTCTAACCTTCTGGGGGCTACTAGGGAACACCCGCTTAGCGTCTTGCAAACTTGTTTCCATCCAATCCAAGAGGGTTTGTAAATGGGCAGTTTTGTAAAAAAGGCCGTTTTGAAAAGTCCTATTTTTATCTTGGTAAAAGATAACATTTCCCTTCAGTACGAGTGTTCCTCATGACCCAACGACTGCTGGTGGGCCTTTCTTCCAGCTCCAGTAGAACTCCTAGAGCACCAATGGAGTTTGCAGCTCAGCCCCTGGAGCTGTCAGCCCTGTGCAGATGGGACCTGGCAATCTCTTCTGCCGGAGCTTCAGCAGCCACAGCTACCTGAGACTCAGAAAATCCTCATCACCAAAGTTGATCTTAGAGCTGGTAGATGGTTCAATATCAGAAAGGATTATGATTATCAGTAGAAATGACATGAAAGAATATTTCTTTAATCTATATAGTTTACTGGATGATGCCTTCTATGATGTAGGGAGGGGAGAAGGGATGAATAAAAAAAAGAAAGAAGAAACTGAACAGTAAAAAA
This sequence comes from Gracilinanus agilis, assembly GCF_016433145.1. Lineage (NCBI taxonomy): Eukaryota > Metazoa > Chordata > Mammalia > Didelphimorphia > Didelphidae > Gracilinanus > Gracilinanus agilis. The sequence goes on from NW_025344735.1 coordinate 2,058, forward strand.
AAAAAAAAAAAGACTTACCAGCTGCTTTGCGGATACATCCTAAGGCAGTGATGGTGAACCTTTTAGAGATGGAGTGCTGGGCCCCTATCCCCCCTTTATCCCATACAGTGCCAGGTGGGCCCTGCTCCCCCTTTATCCCATACAGGGGAGAGAGAAAGCACTCTCATTGGGCTGCTGGGTGGAGGGGGAGGGATGTGAAAAAATGTCCTCAGCCATGGTGGAGAGGGGGAAGGGAGCAGCTCTGCCCAAGTCCCTCTGCCTTTCTAGTAATGAACTGGGTGAGGGAGGGTGACTGTGTGCCCACAGAGAGTGCTCTTCGTGCCATCACTGCCCTAAGGAGTTAGCTAGGTGAACAATCTAGTAGACATTCTTGCTAGACTTGGAGTCAGGAAGATATGAGTTCAAATTCTGCCCTAGGTACCTACTAACTGTGTAACCCTGTGAAAGTCACTGAAGCTCTCCCAACCTCAGTTATCTCATCTGTAAAATGAGAATAATAATAGCAACTATCTCATGGGGATGTTGTGAGGATCAAATAATATAACATAAATTTTACAAACTTTAAAGGCATCATATAATGCTAGCTCTCATTATTACTTTTTATTTAGATTTGCTCAGACACTTGGGTGACACAGGGGCACACTGACCTTGGAGTCAGGAAGTCCCCAAGTTCAAATCTTGCCTCAGACACTTAGCCGTGTGAGCTTAAGCAACTACTTAGCCTTTTGGCCTCAGTTTCTTCATCTGTAAAATGAGGAACATCTACCCCAGAGGACTACTGTGAGAATCAAATGAGATGATGAAGATTTTTATTTTTTTTAAGTTTTTTTTTTTTAATTTTAAACCCTTAACTTCTGTGTATTGACTTATAGATGGAAGAGTGGTAAGGGTAGGCAATGGGAGTCAAGTGACTTGCCCAGGGTCACACAGCTGGGAAGTGTCTGAGGCCGGATTTAAACCTAGGACCTCCCATCTGTAGGCCTGGCTCTCCATTCACTGAGCTACCCAGCTGCCTCCCGATGATGAAGATTTTTAAAGTGCTTTGCAAACCTTTAAGCATTCTTATTAAATGCAGCTGACTCCTTTAAGGGTTATTTCCCTCTTTACAGTATGAATTCCTTGAACAATTTGAACAATGAGAAAAAAATACATTGTAAAGCCAAACAACTTGAAAGAGTTAAGAACTCTGATCAATGCCCCGACTAACCATGTCTCTCAAGCAGTTCGATACCCGCCCCCTGCCAAGAGAGGGGATGGACATTTTCAGACCTGGCTAATGCAGGCATTGATTTTGCTCATTGATGTATATTTGTTGTGAAGATTTTGTTTTTCTTTCTTGTCAATGGGGGGTGGAGGGAAGAGGGAGGAAAAAAATCTATTTCTGCTCATTGAAGAAACATAGCATTAAATTTAATAAGTAAATAAAATGCATAGATGGGAACAGAAGGAAGTCCAGACAAGCAGGGAGTCAATCTCATGTAGAATCTGTTATACTTTTTTTCCCTTTTAAGAAGAGAAACAATATGAACATAGAGTTTCAGATAGAATCTCCTTTTGGGCTTGTGCTCTGTGAATGGAAATACTCTTTTTGGGGGTAAATTCAGAATAAAGAAACATTTTTTTTTAAATATGAGCCCCTGGAAGGCAGGTGTTATCTCCTTTTTCTGCTTCTATCCCCACTGGTTGGCACAGAGTAAGCTCTTTATAAATGCTTTTTCATTCATTCAAATACTAACATGCAACTTGGTTAGAAAGCCAAATAAGGATCTGAGGTACTGGCTGTTCCATCACACCCTGCCTAATCGTACACAAAGTCCCTCATCCTTCTTGGCTTCTTTATAGCCTTCAATGCCCTCTCCCCCCGGATATTTTCTCCTCTCTGGGTTTCAGTGCCACCTTTTTCTCTTGATTCTTCTTGAACCTATCAGGCCACTCCTCAGTATCCATCGTTGATTCTTCTAGGTTACAACCCCTACACATGGGTATCCCACAAGGCTCTGTGCTGGACCCTCTTTTCTTCTCCGTCTGTACGATCTTGCTTGGTGATCTTGCCAGCTCTCCTAGGTACGATTATGGTCTTTATGTTGATGATTCTCAGATCTCCTTACCTAGCCTTAGCCATACTCCTCAGTCATAGTTGGTATCTCAGACATATCCGAAACAGAACCAATTCTCTTTCCTCCGCGACCCTTCCCCTCTTCTGAGCTTCTCTGGCACAGCCATTCTCCCAGTCACCCATCCTCCATATCTAATCAATTGTCAGGTGGTATTGTTTCAACCTTCACAACATTTCTCTTGCACATCACCTTCCCTCTACTTACACAGCCATCACCGTGGGGCAGGTCCTCATCACCTCACGCCTAGATGATGGCATTAGGCTTTCTAGTCAAATTCCCTGCCTCAAGTTGCCGTCCACTTCAACCTACACACCACTTAGCTACCAAAGTGACGTTCTTAAAGCATAACGGGTCTGACCACATCACCCTCTGCTTGATAATCTCCAGCAGCTCCCTGTTACCTCTGGGATAAAATATAAAAGCCCTTCAGCTCTAGCCCTTTCCTATTTTTCTAGTCTTCTTCCACTTAATTGTCTTCCACTGATTTGATGATTCTGCAACACTGGCTTCCTGGCTGTTCCAGGAGACACCAGATGCTTTTTCATTGGCTGCCTCTTCCTCCTCACCTTTGCCTTTTGGCTTCCTAGGCTTCCTTCAGGTCCCAACTAAAGGCCTACTTTGTAGAAGAAACCTTTCCCAGTCCTCATAAATACTAGTGCCTTCCCTCTGATACTACCTCCAGTTTACCCTGTGCTTGATTGTTGTCTAGTTAGAACGGAAGCTCCTTGAAGGAGGGCACTTGCTTATGCCCTCCTTTCTTCATATCCTTAGCACTTGGCATAGTGCCTGGCTCATAGTAAACACTTAAAACATGCTTGTTACCTAGATGATTGATTGAATGACTGTTTTAACACCCAGTACTGGCAGAAGTCTTCATATGAGATTGAGCACTCTGACTTCTGGACTTGCTAACAACCCCTGACTAAGACTCTTCACAGCTAGCCTCTTCCTGCCTCCCTAAGATCAAGTTGGATGCTTACCTTCCTTCAATAAATCTTCCTTAATATTGAAACGTCTGCTTTTGCCAATAACTTATACTTTGGATTGAAATCCCCAGAATAGAACCTCAAGCACGTACAATATCTCATTTGATTGTCCCTACTACCCTGTGAGGTAGCTACTACTGGCGTCGTTATCTCCATTTTATAGAGGTGGACACTGAGGTTCAGAGATGAAGTCATTTACCCAGAATCCCACAGCCAGGAAGTACCAGAGGCAGGATTCAATCAATCCGTCAGTCATTTCTTAATCCTTTATATTCTGTGCCAGGCTCTGGAGAGAAAAATCCTATGAAGGAGGCCATTCCTATTAGCATGGAGCTCCTGGTTCCTAGTGTGGTAACCCATCCCCTTTGGTTCCCTCCCACCCACCCTTAGTGTGGTTCTTGTTCTTCAGGATCTGCTTTCTTCACTGTAACTCATTTCATGCAATTCTTCCCATACCATCTTGAATTTTTTTATGTTCAGAATTCTCAAGGTTCCAGTAGCCTCCATGGATGATTTAGGGGAGGAATTACTAGCTTTTTTGGGCTATAGACCCCTTTGGCAGTCTGGAGAAACCCATAGACTCTTTCTTGGAATCCTTTTTTTAAAAAAATTATGGCTAAATTTCAGTTAGAAGCTAGTGAAAATAAAGATGTATTTTCCCCTCACCCAAGTTAACAGACCTCCTGAAATCTATCTATAGACCCATGAGACCCCAGGTTAGGAACTCCTAATTTCACAGAGGACAGGGATGAGTTTCTCAGGATTAGCAAGCATAGATAGATTTTAGTCTGCATTGTGATGAGAAGACTCTAAACAATGAGATCTCTCCTGTGCCACGTGGCAATCCATTATAGCCACATAATAATATCCTTTGGTTAGTTAATTTGTTCCTTTCTCACTTTTTTTTGCTGTTAGAAATGTTGCTGTTAGGAATATTTTTAATATAGTTAGCTCTTTTCCTTCCAGCAGAGAAATGTTCCAAAGGGTTAAAGTCAGTTTTTTACTTGTAAACTGCCCACATTATTTGTTTCTTGGGTCATGCCAACCAGGGAGTTTGTGCTCAAGTGTGATTAGGCATCTTGATCCTTGAACATGGTTACAGTCTGTTCTCAGGATAAAAAAGAAATCTTGTAGAACTCTTAGTGTTCTGCCACTGATGTCATAGGCAGGGAATATTGAGGCAAAGAAATGATGAATGATTTATCTAGCTCCAAATTTCAGAGTCCAAGAAAGAATTAATGGTATGCAAGAATCCTTAATTAAACTATGACTCTTCCAAAATAGATTGGGTTAATAATTAGAGAGCTTAAATTAAAAAAAGACACCCAATGAGCCTGGATGATGTGTCACTTCGTCAAGTGCTGATTATGATCTATTTATATTTATTTAAAAAACAGAAGTTACAGAATTTGAATTTCATAGTACCTCTTTTCTCATTTCTCCTGTACAGCATGTACAACCATTCAGCCATTCTTTGAGGTACATGATGGCACCAGTCAATTTGTGATCATACCAAATTAACTAATTCTCCATTCAGTCTCAGACTTTCACACACACACACACACACACACACACACACACACACACACACACGTTGTGTTCATTGCATTTCTAAAATGATATTCTATTATGCCCAAAGGGCTTTAAAAGACTGCATGCCTTTTGATCCAGCAATACTACCACTAGGTTTGTACCCCAAAGAGATAAAAAAATATTTGTACAAAAATATTTATAGCTACTCTTTTTGTGGTGGCAAAAAATTGGAAAATGAGGGAATGTCCCTAGATCGGAAAATGGCTGAACAAATTGTGCTATATAATGATGATGGGATACTATTGTGCTATAAGGAATGATGAATTGTTTGATTTCTATATGAATTGGAAAGACCTCCATGAACTGATACGGAATGAAACGAGCAGAACCAGGAGAACATTGTACACAGTCACTGAAACATTGTAATTGACTTTTCTACTAATACCAATGCAATGATCCAGGACAATCCCAAGGGACTTATAAGAAAGAATGCTATTGGGGCAGCTGGGTAGCTCAGTGGAGTGAGAGTCGGGCCTAGAAACGGGAGGTCCTAGGTTCAAACCCGGCCTCAGCCACTTCCCAGCTGTGTGACCCTGGGCAAGTCACTTGACCCCTATTGCCCACCCTTACCAATCTTCCACCTATGAAACAATACACCGAAGTACAAGGGTTTAAAAAAAAAAGAAAGAATGCTATTCACATCAAGAGAAAGAACTGTGGGAATAGAAATACAGAAGAAAAACATACAATCTGTCACTTGTTTACATGGGTATATGATTTGGGGTTTTGATTTTAAAAGATTACTCTATTACAAAAATGAACAATATGGAAATAGATATTGAGAGATAATACATGTATAACTCAGTGGAATTGCTAGTCAGCTCCAGGAGGTGGGAGGGAAGAGGGGAGGGAGAGAACACGAATCATGTAACCTTGGAAAAATACTTTAAAAAAATAAAAAATAAAGGTTAATATCGATATAATATCGATATAACGATATAATAAAGTTATATCGTTCTCATTTAAGGAGATATGGGGATATGATGCAAGCTAGATAGTTAGGGATGCCCAGAGGGCAATAGACAATGGTATTTTTCAACTTCGTGCTCATAACAGGACAGAGAAAGTCCAAAGTGCCTTACAAGTAAATGCTTATATCCAACTCCTGATGGAGAAGTGACGGACACATAGTACAGATTGAGATTTTTTTTCCTCGGATGTGGCCAATGAAAGGATTTGCTGCATTTGACTAAATCTGTTTATAGTGCGTTTTTTTTTTCTTTCTCAATTGTGGGGTAGAGGTTGAAAGTAGAAGGGAGAAAATGGAAATCTTAAAATAACATTTAATTATTAAAAAAGGAAATGCTCCCAGTCAAACTACCAAAAAAGTATTTCACAGAGATAGAAAAGATAACAATAATAAATTATTATAATGAAGATATAATTCTATATAATAT
>NW_025344736.1:0-1147 GCF_016433145.1 Gracilinanus agilis
GATTGAAGGGAGGAAGCATTACATGGCAAGTTTAGGTTTCCTTTTTTTGCTTTCAAAAATGTTTCATTGATACTCTTTTGTTTTTATTTGGAAATATCACTATTATTTTCCATAGCCTTCTCCTCATTGTCCATACTGAAACTCTTCTTGTTAAAAAATAAGGGCAGTCAATCAAGAAAAATCAACACATTGACTATGCCTAAAAATGTATATTTCGTTCCTTACCTGTAGTCCACCACCTCTTTGCTGAGAGACAAAAGATATATTTCTCCATCATTCTTTTCAAATTTGTGGTTTCCTTCTGTTGGAGAGATTTTTAACGAATAAGAACTGGACTGTAATATTCTCCACAGTACTGGCTGAGAGTATATCCAACAATACACAGCTTCTAAAAATAAAAGCAATGGGGGGCAGCTGGGTAGCTCAGTGGATGGAGAGAGACGGGAGGTCCTAGGTTCAAATATGACCTCAGACACTTCCCAGCTGTGTGACCCTGGGCAAGTCACTTGACCCCCATTGCCTACCCTTACCACTCTTCTGCCTTGGAGCCAATACACAGTATTGACTCCAAGATGGAAGGTAAGGGTTTATAAAAAAGCAATGAGGCGTTTCCGGGTTAAGATGGTGGCAGAGTAAGAAGCAGCTCTTAACCTCTCCTGACCGAAACACACAAAACTCCTCAAGGGGACATAATAACAAGTCCAGACGAACGGAGGAACCCCACAACAGGGCACAGCGTGGAAGGTACGTGGAATTGAGGCATTTCCGTGCTATAAAGGGGTGAAACAGCTCTCACTAAATCACGGGCTGACCAACCACCCCACCCCCACCCCCTCCACACACACACCTGTAGCACCGAAGCCAGCTAAAAAGAAATAGAGCAAGTTTGGGGCACCCATCGAGTCATCGGCAGCTCCAGGGCCTGTTCCTGAGAGCAGCAAGATTTAGGACCCCAAAAAGCTAAAGAAAACACACAAAATCTGAGCGCGGGAGCAGGACGCAGAGAACAGAAGCAGGGCACAGAACGCGGGCTCAGAGTACTATTGTGCTAAAAGGAATAATAAACTGGAGGAGTTCCAGGCGAACTGGAGAGACCTCCAGGAACTGATGCAGAGCGAAAGGAGCAGAGCCAGAAGAACATTGTACA
>NW_025344737.1:0-10544 GCF_016433145.1 Gracilinanus agilis
ATTATACTATATATAAAAGTATTATATATTATATCATTCTTAAGTATTATTATACATAAGCATCACATGTTATAGTATATTTAAGTATTATATAGTATGTTATATATAAGTATTTTGTAAAAAATGAACATATATTCCTGAATTAAAAATATTTTATTGGTAAAAAAATGTTGCCCATTATCTGAGCCTTCCAGAAGTTATACTCTTTTAGCTGGTGGAGGGTCTTGCTCCACTTTTGATGGCTGCTGAGTGATCAGGGCAGTGGTTGCTGAGGGTTGGGTGGCCATGGCAATTTCTTAAAATAAGACAATAACGAAGTCTGCCACATTGACTGTTCCTTTACTTGAACAGTCAGAGGACATAATTTGGTTATTCATTGGCCTAGTTGCAATATCGTGGTGTCTCAGGAAATGGGGAGGCCTGAGGGTAGAGGGAGAGAGACAGGGGAACGGATGGTGGGTGGAATAGTCAGAACACGCACAACATTTTTTGATTGTTTGCTGTCTTACATGGGTGTAGTTGGTAACTCCATGAAACAATTACAATAGTGACACCAAAGGTCACTGATCACAGGCCAACTTAACAGATATAACAATGATGAAGAAGTTTGCGTATTGGGGGAATTATGGAAATGAGATCCAGAGACAGGGTGGTTAGCACATGCTCTTGGAAAAATGGGGCCAATAGACTTGCTTGTGGCAGGGTTACCCCAACCCTTTGACTTGTACAAAACTCAGTATCTCTACAGTATGAGAAAGAGAGGAGCAATACAAGAAGGACTGTCTGTATTTGGGCAAGTGTTAGTCTCATGGACATCTTGGCTAGGAGATGATGGGTGAGGTCGCTAGAGGGGATGGCCTTTTTGCTCCTTTCCCTGATGCATGTTTTCTCAAAATTGTGCGTGTCTTGCTATGCAGACTGTTCTGCAGTTGGCATTGATATTTCCCTTTCTTCATCTCTGTGTCTGCTGTCTCTCTTTGTCCATCTCTGTCCCTCTCTTTCTGTCTGTCTCTCTCATTATATGTGCAAGTGTGTCTGTACATGAGTGGGTACCTGCTGATATTTTGTACCCCTAGTGATTTAGATCTGCACGCAGCTGGCAGTCCAGGGCAAAGCCAGGAAGAAGCAATGCACTGCTCCCTCCCTAGGAACCATAATTGAGGTCTGATGAGGAAGTAGCCTAAGCCCTAGCAATTCAGGATTCTAGGTATCCTTGGCAACCACCAGTCACCATGGTAACCAGTGATTAGAACTGGCTGCTGTTTACTTGCTGGACACTAAATTTAGCCTCTAATGGGATTATACTCTGCCAAAGATGAGATGACTAACTTAATCTAGACTCCTGTGACAAAAAGTGTGAGATCCTTGTCCTGCTCCCTGCTGTTTGAATAAGCCAGAGGAAAGCATCCTCAGGCCCAGTGGCTGGGCTTTTTGGTAGATGAGGATAGAATACATGTTTGTTCTCTTGCAATTATACTGATAAAATGACTCACCTCCTGGATAATTTCCGCTGATTGAGCCAAACCAGCTAGCAGGAGTCACTTTTCCCATGACAGAGCTTTTAAAAGCTCTTCTGGGTTGCACACATTGATTCCTTTGTGCTACCTGTAAGGGAAAAACTCAATTTTCTTGTTGAATTCATTTATTACTGAAATCATGGGGGGAGGGCCTTGCTCTAGCAGAGGTAGACTATATTTTTACCATACTCCCTTGCCCAGGTTCTTCCTGGGCAGATGGTGGGAGGAAGACCTTGATCTTGATTAGCTTTGAAGGATTCAAGATCATAGGAAATTGTACCTACAGACACGAGCTAAGTTTCACTCCCAGTGGGGCGCCTCCCTCCCCCAAGATAAGCTGCTCCCTAATTGGGAATATCTCTACCACAAACTGTGTGAGCTTTGGCAAATATCCTTCCAAAAATGATACTTAGTGTTCTAAAGACCTACCCACCTCTGTCTGTCTGTGTGCTGAGCACCCTTCTTGTGTGGCCAGTCTATATGTGAGAGGTCCTTCTGGAGCAGTGATGTTCTGTATTCCAAGGCCCCTTTCATCTTTGGCATTCTGTGATCCTAATACGATCCTCCACACTACTGAGAGTTTGTATTCCAGGTCCCTTCCAGCTCTGATATTTCATGTGTGACCAAGTTCTCCCAGATCTCATTCTATGATCTAAAGCTGTTCCCAGCCTTGACTTTTCTATATTCTGTTATTTCTGTGCAACACTACCTTACGAAAATTTGTTGTTCAGTTGCACTTGACTCTCTGTGACCCAATGGATTATAGGTCAGGCCCTTCTATCTTCCACGATCTGATAAAGTCTGTCCAAGCTCATGTTCCTGGCTTCCATGTCTTTTGGGAAAACAGGGGGAGTTAACTTAAATATGTATCTGGGTTCAGAAGGGTGAGTAGGAGACAGGAATGGACAATAGTCTGGGACCAAACAAGCCAGGGAAACTGGGGTTAGCTGTTTGGGGAAATGACAGCTGACAGAAGTGACAGGTAGGCCTTAACTGTCATACTGATCCACCCACCTAGCCAGGGATAATCACAGAGTTTAACAAATACACACACTATGAGAACTTTAAGTTATGAAGAAAACAAACAGGGAAACAGTTTAATTGTAATTTGAGAGGATAGGAGAGGGGGTGAGGTGAAACTATATCTAACTGCCCAGGACTGGAGTCAAAAGGGTAAGTTCCTTAGCCAACCTGGCTTTGGCCAGGTTATGACAGCTTGGCTAAGGACCGGAGGAAGAGGGCTTGGGTTTGGGTTCTCACAACTGATCCAGAGATGTCTTCAGGATACCAGGAACCAACTTCTCCACATCCGATGACCCAAAAGTTACCAGGTAGGGAAAGATGCCTGCAAACTGTCCACCAGAACACAGGCCTCTTCCCTACTTAGAGTTGACTTGCAGGATGATATCTTCAGCCTTACAACCTTCACCAATCTCCAAGATCCCAGGTCAAATAGGGACTGCTGATTGCACATCTGCTCCAAACCCCTCTCAAAACAGCAATGGCTGTTGCTTAGCTCTCTCCTCTCTACCCCCTGCATTCCATTCAGAATGTCCATGACTTCCAGCAAAGGTTTTCCCTAATATGCTTGCAAAAATCTGCTTTTATACTTTTAAAGCCTATACCTATTACATATGATACTATCTATCCATCTCATCCTTTGCTCTCCCTCTTTGTTTTCAATTCTTCTCAACATCAGGGTCTTTTCTAGAGAGTTTTGTCTTCTCATTTTGTGGCCAAAATATTTAACTTTCCCCTTTGGTATTTGACCTTCTGGTGAATAATTTGAGTTAATCTTAGTTAATTTCTTTAAATATCAACTGATTCGATCTCCTTGTTGTCCAAGGAATTCTAAAAAGTCTTTTCTAGCATCACAATTTCATAGTATCAATTTGGAGGTGCTCAGCTGTCCTTGCATTCCAACTCTCACAGCCATACATCACTACTGGAAAAACCATAATTTTGATTCTGTGTACCTTTATCAGCAAGATGTTATTTCTACTTTTTAGTATGCTGTCCAGATTTCCATTGCTTTCCTTCCAATTTGATGGACACAGTTGTTGTCTACAGTGATCTTTGAGTTCAAGGATATAAAATCTGACCAGGCTTCCATTTCTATTCCCTCTTTTTGCCAGGAGGTGAAGGGACCAGGGGCTAGGATCTTAGTTCTTTTGATAGTAAGATCCAAGCCAATTTTCACACTCTCCTTGTTCACCTTCATCAAGAGGCTCCCTACTTCTTCCCTTTTGCCATCATAGTGGTCTCATCTGCATATCTGAAATTGTTGATATTTCACACAGCAACTTGAGTTCTGGGTTTTGATTCATCCAGCCTAGCATTTTACATGATGCATTCCTATACAAAATAAGTAAAATATATGTTAATATAAGTTAAATAAATGAGGTGACAAAATACAGCCTTGTTGTCCTTACCAACCAACTCATCCATGTTTACTTCTAAATGTTGTTTCTTGGTTGACATACAGGTTCCTCAGGTGACAAGGGTTGGGAGTGGAGACTATAGCATCCATAGCTGGAAGAGGACTCATACCACCTAGAACAACTCTCTCCATTGGAAAAAGGAGAAGAGGAAGGTTTATTGATTTGCCTAAGCTCACCCAGGTGTCCTAGTACAGGTCCTTTGACTTCTAGGCCAATGCTCTTTCCATTCCATCACTGGACTGGGAGCTCAGGCCCTGGGAGCCCAACTGTTTATTAGGGGGCTCACTACTATCTTGGTCCAGGTTATCCTCAGCCTCTCAGGATTCCAAACAAAATCAGCTAGCCTCCCTCTTAGGCACATCCTAGCCATCCTGGCTGCCTCGAATCCTTCACACAAGCAGTCTGCCACTGAGTTTCATTAACAGAGTGAGTGTCAGGGCCCAGAATTCCAGTATGTCAGTCAAGAGACATCATTTGAGTCTAATTCCTGTGTGTGTGTTTACCAATTACATGTAATAACAAATTTCCACATGTTTTCTTAAGTTATATGGTCCAAATCCTTGTGTTGTTTTTGAGATGATGAAGAAAAAATAGTTTTTTCAAAACCAAACCAGAACAAAAATCTCCTCAGGAATAGACCATTGAGTGCATTTTAAAATTTTGAAATAAGAGAACAACACGAAAAACCCTTTCTTTTTCTGTTTTACTTTGTACACATAGATCTTCACTAGATCCTTTCCAATTTTCCCATTGCTAGTGGGTAATGTCTCTGAGTTCACCTCCCATTTATACTGAATAGGTCTTGTATGTGCATAGTTGTTTGTATAGTGTGAGCTCATTAGAATGTGAGCTTCTTCGGGGCAGGGATTTTGTTTTTCCTTATCTCCCAGCATTAGCACAGTCCTTGGCACATCATAGGTACTTAATAAATATTTATTGATTGTTCATCCCTCTGCAGGTGGCCACCCACACTTTTGTCATCTCCATACTCCCATTCCTCTCCTGTGGTCCCTCTCTACTTTTTCAAGGTAATCACTCAGATTTCTGTTTTCCTCTTTGTTTTTTTATATGCTCCTGCCCTGATCTCTGTCCTTTACCACCTTCTCCTATCTATTGTCCCTTTCTTTCCCTCATGTGCCCCTCTCCTCTCTCTGTGACCTTTCCTGTCCCTTTTGTCATTCTCATCTTCCTCTGACTCATTTCTCCTCACTTATTCTTTGGCATCACCTCTAATTTCATTTCTCTCCATCGCTCCCTGATCTCTTATACTCTGGACCCTGAGTTAACCTTACTGTCTTCCCTTCAAGAATGACCCTTGGGAGTTACTCACTTCAACTGTAGATTATCCTCCTCTCTTGACTCATCTTGCCTCTTGTCCTACCACTCTTCATTCTCTGCCAATCATCAGATCTCTTCTCATTCTCCTTAGCTACTGAATGGTGCTAAAGGAAGTCCCCTCATTGGACTAGTTGGGTCCACTACAGATTTATGTTGTTCAGTTTCAACTGTTTACTCCCTGTCAAATCACTGCCTTTTAATTTTTCTTTGGCTGGCTTGTTCCCTCTCCATGTGAGATCCATTTCAAACCTTATTCCTATCAAGCTCCTAAAGTCTCTTCTACCACTTTTCTTCACTGGAGGAATTTTTTATTGAGAAAACAGCAACCACTAATTTGCTCCTTATTTTTTTCATCTCTCTAATGTGGATTACTTCAACTTCTCTCTATTTCTTATCTTATTGATACTTTTTATAATGCTACCCCTTCCTACTGACCCAAATCCCCAACAATATCTTGTTCTACCTTCTCTTACTCTCCCTAAAGAAACAAAATTAAGTAAAACAAGCTGACACACTGAGTATGTCTGAGAACTTGTGTTATTTCCCACCTCCCTACAGCTGCACATTAAGATAGTGATCTTGCCATTACCCAGTAGTGTTCCGTTAACACTCGTTACATGCTTATGAATCTGAAATTCCTCTGACTGATCATATTCTGTTGTCATTCCACCTCTCCCGCTGCCTTGTAACTCCAAACCCTGTTCTTCTTTCTTCCTCTTCATGACCTCCAGTTCCTCCACCTCTCAGTTCTTTCCTAGGCCAGCATTCCCTGCACTGGCTATACTCTCTGATCTTCCCTTGATGAACCAGTTCAAATCTACACTATCTTTTTGAGTCCTTTGTCCTATCAAAGATCTTGCCCTTCCATACCTCAACCTTGTATTACTAACACCTTCTACTGTTTTCACTTGTACTCACATGCTGTTCAGTATAGACAGAGAATAACAAAAATGTGCTGACTAGATCCATTACAAATGTATGTTACATTATCCTTTATAATGATTCACTATCCCATTCCCCATAACTGCTTAGCCAAATCTTTTTCGCTTTCTTCAAATTTCCAGAATCTTCTCATTTCCCCCACCCCAATAGAGAACTTTGCCTCGTATTTCACAGAAAAAAAATTGAGGCCGGTCACTGAGAGCTTCATTTTTTTCTTTTAGACCTCCTCTCATATTGCTCATACCTCCTCCTCTCCTGTTTCACATAGGAAATTGTCCTTTTCCTTGTCAAAGAAAACCCTTCTAACTAGAACAAGGGATCCCTTTCCATCCTATCTTCTCCAGGCAATTGATTCTTTTATCATTAATGTTTATTATTAATCTACTCTGTAATCTTTAATCTTTCCTTGTTTACACCCCTTCCATATAAATTTGCCCATGTATCACTATACCTACAAAACACTCACTTGATCTGTTCATACTTGCTAGCATCCCCAAACTCTCCTACTTTTTGTGAACAAACTCTTTGAGAAAGCTTTTTTCTTTTTTTTGTTACCATTTATTTTTTATATATAACACAATATAAATATGTAACATAATAATATAATACATATGATTTGTTATAAATATGTAATGTTATAATAAATTATGCTTATCCAAGAGTAATAAATTCTCACATTAGTTATTTTTAAAAATCGATGTCTCTTTTTTTCTTCCCTTCCTTCATCTGCTCCCCCTGGCCAAGAATGCAGGTAATATCATATGGATTGTATGTAAGTTATCATATAACAGATATATCCCTACTTGTCATATTGTGAAACAAGACACATATTGCTTACCCTAAAGAAAAATTCATAGAGGAAGTAAACTGAAGAATGGTATGTTTCAATCTGCATTCAGACTCTGTCTATACCTCCTCTGGTGGTAGATATTCTTTTTCATCATGAGAAGACCATTTTATTATTATTTTTTAAAATCCTTACCTTCTATCTTAGAATCAATGTTAAGTATTGGTTCCAAGGCAGAAGAGTGATAAGGGGTAGGAAATTGGGGTTATATGATTTGCCCAGGGTCACTTATATATAGGAAGTGTTTGAGGACACTTTTGATTCCAGGATCTTCTGGCTTTTAATTCACTGAGCCACCTAGCTGCCCCAAGAGAAGGCCATTTTCAATAGGTGACTCCATTTTTTTTCTTCTCACTTTTTTAACTCTTTGAAATCTGGCTTTTTACTTCATTTAACTGTTACTGCTTTCCTCAAAATTACTGATTGCCAAATTTAATGACCATTATCTCAAGCATTACTTTCAATCTCATCGATATGCCAATTGACTCAGTTTTGGATCTTTATCATTTTACCAAATTCTTCAAGTTTCTCTCTCCTCTAACTGCAGGGCTAGAAGGTAGAGCACTAAACTTTCCTCTATAGAAGTCATCATTTGGATTTTCAGCTCACTCTACTTTCCCTCTGTAGCTCTGCATGATTACAACTCCTGGGAACAAGATGTCTCCAGGCTGAGTGCCCCCTACCATTCGACCTTCCAGCCTTTTTTTATGTGTTGTCTTCCCTCATTAGATTATAAACTCCTTGAAGGGAAGGGCTTACTTTCTTTTCCTTAATTATATCCTTGGAGCTTAGCAGAGTGCCTAACACATAGTAAGAACTTAATAAATGTTTACTAAATTGCCTTCACTTGTTTGACCTGTGTGCTAAGGGAAGGGAGTTCCACTTAACCAACAGTTCTCCAGAGCCAAGACTGGTCACTTAATTGATCCAAGGTCTGATGTCTTTCATAGCTTTGTTATTCATTTGTGTTACATTATTGTAGTCATTATGTACATTGTATTCCTGGTTCTGCTTACTTTACTTTGCCTCAGTTCATTCCAGAATATCTAAGGAATTTTCTGAATTCATCACTAATTATAACAAGACTCTTCTATTAAATTCACATACCTAAAGTGATTCAACATTTGCCTAGCTAATCATTGCATTGATGGTTCATTGTTTCTAGTTTTTTCCTACCACAAAAATTGCTTTTGTGATTATTTTTGTACCTATGGGTCCTTGCCCTCCTTAAAATGTATGTCCAGCAGCATGGCTGGGTAAAAGAATTCTACAAGTTAGTGATTTTCCTACCATAATTAAAATTGCTTTCTTGACTGGTTATACCACTTCATAGCTTTACCAATAAATGTGTTAGTGTGTCTTTCCCAACACAGTCCCTACTACATTTAGCATTTTCACTTTTTATCACCTTTGCCAATCAGATAGAACTTATTTAATTTATATTTCACTTACTGTTAGTGATTTTGAAATCTTCTTTCCTATGGCTGTTAATAGTTTGCTTTCCAATTTTGAAAACTGCATGTTTCTTTGACAACTTTTCTTATGGGAATGTCGCTTGGTCTTATATTTTTTATATCAATTTTATATCAAGCACACCCTAGAAGAAGGCTGCAAAATCCTATACTGAGACCGTAAAGAGTTGGGTCCTTGAACAAAGATCATAAACAATTGTTGAACATTGTCCCTGCAGCTCTTCCCTCTCAATACTAAGAATAAATTATTTGGCATTAAAATATATCTCTTGGATAGCAGAGCATTATGTAGGTGTCAAGACTTTTTTTCCCATTCCACATTACTTTATTCTAACCTCATTGATTTTGCTTACTCCAATGCTTCTTAAATTTATGTAATTGAAATGGCCTATTTTATCTTATAGGATCATCATTATTCCTTTGCAAATCTGATAATTTAAAAATTTTACCTTTTCTATTCAAGTCAAGTATCCATCTGATGAAAATAGTGATATATAGTTAAAGATATTGCTCAAAACTCAATTTCTTCTAAATTGTTTTCCCAAAAGCTTTTGTTGATAAGGAATACTTGTTCTGTTATCTGTATTTTTGAGTTCATTTAACACTACGCTGTGATGTCTTTTTTTTTAATTTGAAAAATTAAATTAAATTAATTAATTCAGAATATTTTTCCATGGTTACATGATTCATGTTCTTTCCCTCCCCTCCTCCCAACCCACTCCTATAACCAATGAGCAATTCCACTGGGTTTTGCATGTGTCATTAATCAAGACCTATTTTGATATTTCTAAACTACGCTGAGATGTCCAGGTGATTCTAGGTCTTGCATATCTACTCTACTCCATGGATTGGCTTTTCCAGTTTTCAACCAATACCAGATATGGATAGGAAAAGTTCCTAGAATTGTGATTTCACTCATGCATATGAAGAAAGAGTTTTGTAATACCATTTGAGATCTGGTACTCCTAGGCTCTCTTCATTTCTACTTTTTTTCTCATTACATCCCTTGAGATTCTTAGCTTTGGCTCTCAAAGATGAATTTTTAATTATTTTTTCTAGATCTATAAAAATGGCATCTTGGTAGTCTGAGTGGCATGCTGTTACATCTGTAACTTAATTAAGTAGCATGATCATTTTATTAGATTTTCTAAACTTGACCTTCTCCAGTTATTTATGCCTTCGTTCATTCTAGTAGAGAGTAAATTGCAGTTGTATGATATATTCTTTGAGTATGTAGCGATAGGTTTTTTCCCCAGATATTTTATGTATTTTGTAGTTATTTTGAATAGAATTTTTTTTTCAATGTTTGTTTTTAGAAAATTTCTCCATGTTCTTACTCTCCCCTCCACTAACCCCTACCCCCCACCCCCTGTAGCCAATGCACATTTCCACCAGTTTTAAAATGTGTCATTGATCAAGACCTATTTCCATATTATTGATAATTGCACTGGGGTGGTCATTTAGAATCTACATCCCAAATCAGATCCACATCAACGCTTGTGTTTAAGCAGTTGTTTTTCTTTTGTGTTTCTACTGCCATAGTTCTTCCTCTGAATGTGGATAGCGTTTTTTTAATAAGTCCCTCGGAATTGTCCTGGATCATTGCATTGCTGCTAGTACTCCTGAGTCAATTACATTCGATTTTATCACAGTGTATCAGTCTCTGTGTACAATGTTCTCCTGGTTCTGCTCCTTTCACTCTGCATCAATTCCTGGAGGTCATTCCAGTTCACATGGAATTCTTCCTGTTTGTTATTCCTTTGAGCATAATAGTATTCTATCACCAGCAAATACCACAATTTGTTCAGTCATTCCCCAATTGAAGGGCATACCCTTGTTTTCCAGTTTTTTGGCCACTACATGATGATCTGAAAAGATTGCATTTATTATTTCTTCTCCTTTGCATTTGTTTGCCATATTTCTATGCTCTAGTACATGGTCAATCTTTGTGAATGTACCATGTGCTGCTGAAAAGAAGGTGTATTCC
>NW_025344738.1:0-4679 GCF_016433145.1 Gracilinanus agilis
AAAGAAAGAAAGAAAGAAAGAAAGAAAGAAAGAAAGAAAGAAAGAAAAGAAAATCTGTTTAAAGGGGAAAAAGAAAGAGGGATCTTGGGAAATAAAAAATATCACAGACTGGTAAAAATTGTCAACAGAGCATCAGACCTCTAATGACCCTTCTAATTCTGCAACTCTTTTGGAGTTCATTGTAGTGGTCATCACATAGCTACTCGTGGCCATAGTTCACAGAGCACCAGGCCCTGAGTCAGGAAGACTCATCTTCATTAGTTCAAATCAGACCTCTCTTACTTAGTAGCTGTGTGACCCTGCGAAAGTCACTTACCCCTGTTTGTCTCGGTTTACTCATCTGTCAAATGAGTTAGAGAAGGAAATGGTAAGTTACTCTAGAATCTTTACCAATAAAGCCCCAAATGGGGTCATGAAGAATTGGATAAGGCTAAAAAAATGGCTAAACAAATAAGTAGTGGTGATCACAGAAGGTAATGCACTCTATCTCAAATGAGAGGCAGCAAAGTATATTGGACTTGATATCAAGAAGACCAAGTATCCCATCTCTGATACTGGATATGTGACCAATGGTAAGTCACATAACCATCTAACTTTCCTCATATGTAAATGAGGGGGCTGGGTCTGATGACCTTGGACATTTGATCTGAAATCAGGAATACTTTGGTTCAAATCCTGCCTCAAACATTTCCTGGCTATGTGGCAGTGAGCAAGTCTGAGCAAGTCTTTCAAGTTACTCTTTGTGCCTGTTTCCTCATGTGTCAAATGAGAAGGTTCTCAGAGGCTCTTTCCAGTTCTAAATCTATGACTATGACCACTAAAGTGTCATCCAACTCTTAATCTATAATGTTATGAATTTTTTCACATGATTCTCAATCTATCACTCTCTTGCTCAAGCATCTTCAGTGGCTCTCTAGCAAATATAGGATAAAAATTCTAATTCTTGTGGCATTTAGGGTCCTTCTTAACCTGGTTTACAAATCTACCCTTGTTATCTTATCTCCCAAAACTACCCTTCAGTGGACTCTACCTTCTAAGGAAATTGAATTGTTCTAATCCTGAGGGACTTATGAGAAAGAACCTTCTCCACATCCAGAGAAAGAACTGTGGGAGTAGAAATGCAAAAGAGAAACATAGGATTGATCACATGTTTCAATGGGTCTATGACTTTAATTGATCACTCTATTGCAAATGTTAATAACATGTAAATATGTTTTAAACACTTATACACGTATAACCCAGTGGAATTAATATTCTTAATTTATTAGTTGTTTTTAAAGAGAACTCAAATTGTTCTTAGAAGTTAACATGTCATCTCCCACTACCATATAATTGGACCCTTTCTGTCCCATGCCAGGAATGCTCTCCCCTCCTTTTCTCCACCTTTCATAAGCTTTGTCTTCCATAAAGGCCCAAGGGAAAGATCTCCTTCATGGCAAACTTTCCTGATCAAGATCCTGCCGTCCCACACCCAACTATAAATATTTTATCCTTCCTCAATTTTACCTAGAGTATTTTATCTGCACTTCCCCTTTGCCCTATCAGAGAATTACCTTTTTTATAATTTATTACCACACCCCCTTTGATGTCATTAAAGGCTTTGAAGGCCCAAAAGTCTTAGTACAATTTTAAATTCTAGTTGTTGCCCTCTTAAGCTATTCATGCTACTAAACACTGCACCAAGGTTTTTGTTTTTAAATCAAAAATATTTTATTTTCTCAATTACATATAATAATGATTTTCAACATATAGTTTCCAAAATTCCAAGATCAAAACCATCTCTCTCCCTCCCTTTCCTCCCCCACTCAGAGAGGGTAAACAATTTGATTTGGGCCATACGTGTATTATCATGAAAAACACACTTCCATAGTGGTGATTGTTGTAGCAGCACACTCATACAAAACCAAAACTCCCAAATAAAACCATAAATACAGGGATGTGGAAGACAGTCTACTTTGATCTGCAGCCTTCTGACTCCAAAAATTCCTTCTCTAGATGCACCAAGGTTTTTGGGACACCTTGTATTTTAGCTTTATTAGCTCTAACCCCATCACCATGCCTTCTAGGTGTAAAATGTGGAATGAATGAATTCTGCATTTTCATCTTTTAAATAATCCACAAATGCAAAATTAAAGCATCCATTCAACATACATAGATTAAGCACCTACTATGTGCAGAGCATTGTGGATAGACAGTGGAGGTGATGCAAAGTTCAAAGAAGACACAGTTCTTCTGCCCTTAATCAAGCTCACAGTCAAATTTCTAGCTTCTGTAAAAACACATCCCTCACATGTATGTAATGCACAATATCTGATAATGTGGAGTTTTTTCTTGTTTAAATCATTTCATATTGGCCCCAAATTATAATAACTGTAGTTGCTAACCTCATAAAATGTTCTTGTTTACCAGTGGTCTTCCTGCTGTGCAAGTGATTCTCATTCTCTTTCTCTCTCTCTCTCTCTCTCTCTCTCTCTCTCTCACAAACACACACACATACACCTCATATCTCATCTTTGAGGCCAAGCTTGGTCATTATAATTTCAGAGCATTCAGTTTTGATCATTTTGTTCTCATTGTTATTTACTTTGCTTCCCCTCCCCACCCCTGGTTCTGCTTACTTCACTCTGGATCAGTTCAGAGAGTCTTTCATGTTTCTCTGTTCTCATCATTATTGTCACTTCTTATATCTCTTATATTCTAGCCTTAGAACAGAGTTTATTAGTAGAAGGAAGAGCAAAAAAGCCAAGTGAAAATTCATCTTTGCATATCCTGGCCAGACCTCTGTGGTTCCAGGGAAGCTGCTTTCCTGGATGGCTTTCCCCAATGAGATTATGTGTTCTGTACTGTGAGCATCCTTGGGGAAGGTTCTTGGGTTTGGTTTTTCCTATTTTCATTGGCCTGTGTGATAGAGTTTGAAAAGAGAACAACCATCTGTTTGTTGAGTCAAGGAGGACACATGGGTCCCCACACCCACCAATGATCTACTTAGCACTGGATCCGTTTAAGGGTACAAGTCATGTCTCTGACACTAGTGATCCAAAGACATGGAGATGGATAGAGACTAGCCCCTCAGATGTGGGCGTTTGTTCAGAAGCAAGAAACTTGCCATCCAAGTGGAATCAGCTGAGAGTTGACAAAGAGAGGGTCGAGTAATTGAGAAATAGTAACTCTGCAGGCAAGTGTAAGAAGCCTCTTTTCCTGCTTAGGTGCTTAGGAGCCCAGCAGGTTGTGCATTTATTTTAAGGTCAAGGTTCTTGATTAAAAGAGCAGGGAAAGAAGGGCCCAATGGTTGGTGTGGTTGTCTTATACATCAAGCATTGCTCTTTCACATAGCAATACAATGAGGAACAACCATTGGTCACATTTGGCCTCCAACATTTGTTTTTCTGAATTGTCATTTTCTCTGCCCCTTGGGAAATGGGTCTAGGGGCTGTCAGTAGATACAGAGATCAAAGGGAGAATGAGATCAGTGTGTTTCTGTGAACAGATCTGTGATGGGAAATTCTACCTTTTAAACTGTTATTTTTTTGCCAGATCTCTTCCATCTTTCTCATGATCTCAGATTTGAACTCTTCAAGAGTTTGTGACCAATTTTCATTTTTTGGGAAGGTTTGGATGTCTTCAATTGTTTGTCCTCTGTATTCTGGTTTTCTTCTGTGCAAAAGTTATCAAGTGTTAGAGCTTTTTTTTTTGGTGGTTATTTGTTGGACCTTGCTTGGCATCATTATGCTTGATCTGCCAAAAGTCTGAGTAAGGCAGGCAGATTCTCTTTGTATGGAGCTAAGCAGTAGTTTTGCCTGAGGTAACTTTGCATTTTTTTAAATCCAATTCTGTGTATTGGTTCCAAAGCAGAAGAGCCCTACGGGTTAGGCAGTGGGGGTTAAGTGACTTGCCCAGGGTCACCTGGCTAGGAAATGTCTGATGCCAGATTTGAAACCAGGACCTCCCATCTCTAAGCCTGGCTCTCTGTCCACTGAACCACCTGGCTGCCCCCATCCATTAAATTGTGAAGATTTTTTAGGGGAGCCTCGCAGAGGAGATTTCTGCATTGCCAGATGGAATGGTAGCCTGCAGTGTTGAGGGCCCTCGCCCTAGCCTGGTCCCTGCCTCAGGGGTCAGCTTTCTCCATGCCCTTTCCTCTAAGCCAAGCTGGCCTTCTCTCTGTTTCAGCAACAATGCACAGTGTATCGCCTGACCCTGGTGAAGGCTTGGAATGTGGAGTAACTCTGAGCCTATGCGGAGCTGGTGTCCCTAGCAGAGCCGGACTTCATTGAGGTGCAGCCTCGGGCTTTGGGCCTGAGAGAGTTGGAGAGGAGGGCCATATCAAGAGTCTAACAAACAAAAATCACATGATTATCTAAATAGATGCTGAAAAAGCCTTTGACAATATACAGCACCCATTCCTATTGAAAACACTGAAAAGTATAGGAATAGAAGGACCTTTCCTAAAAATAATAAACAGTATATACCTAAAACCATCAACAAGCATCATATGCAATGGGGATAAATTAGAAGCCTTCCCAATAAGATCAGGAGTGAAACAAGGATGCCCATTATCACCTCTATTATTCAACATAGTACTAGAAACACTAGCAGTAGCAATTAGAGAAGAAAAAGAAATTGAAGGTATCAAAGTGGGCAAAGAGGAGACTAAGCTATCACTCTTTGCAGATGATATG
>NW_025344739.1:0-3239 GCF_016433145.1 Gracilinanus agilis
CGGCCTACGTGTTGCTCGGGACGCCGCTCTAGGCGCTCCGCCACCTGGAAGCCTGCGCCTTTTGGAGGGAACGTTGCCCCGGCCGTGCCGCCCGACAGCAGGGGCTCCGGCTCGGCCGGGGACCCCGACACGACACGCGCGCACACGCCCCTTTGGCCGAGAGGAAAACTGAGGGCCCAGATGTGGAAGGGACTCGGCCGGGCAAGGGCCAACATTGACAGCCAGGGAAACTGAGGGCCGGGAGCCAGGAACCTTTCTGCCCTGGACCCCCGCCGCCTCCCTCCATCCCCAGCTGGGAGTTGGGGTGAGGCGAGGTGAGTGGCTCTGGCCGGAGGAGACAGGTGTTGGCCCTGCGCCAGCTCGGGCTCCTCCAGGCCTTCCCGGGGCTCAGAGTGTCCTGTTTCCACTAATGGGAGGACGCTGCCCCACTGGGCCAGAACGCCGAGGGGGGTGCCGGTGCGGGGAAGGGCCAGCGGCCAGGAAGGAGATGCTGGGACTGCAGAGGCTGAAGCGGGCCGGGAAGGGGGGCCCACGGGCAAGGGCAAGAGCCAGAAATATTTTCAAAGGAGAGAAGAGGGCCACTTCGCCAAAGATAACAGAGCCGGGCCTTGGCCGGGCCGGCCAGACCAGGTCCCACAAATCCTCCGCAGATAAGGCCACCCCGGCACTTACACAAGAGAGCTGGCCAGGGGAGGCCTGGGGCCGCCGGGTGACCTTGGAGCAGTCCATTCCTCCCTTTGGGCCCTGAGCCCCAACTCTCCTCCACCTCAGTCAAAGGGCCCTCCTCCCCCTCGGACACCCCTTCAGCTCTCCTGCTCCTACTAACTGACCCAGGCCTGACCCGGGCCCCCTTTGTGAGAGCAGTCATCTCCATTCCTGCAGGAGTGTTTAGTTAACTGCCTGCCTGCGGTGCGCTGGGTATTCTGTTAGGTGGTAGGAAATAGGTAAAAAAAGATGCCAGTGGATGGAGCTCCCGGCCTGGAGTCAGGAACCCAGACTTTACTGTTACCCTCACTTTCCTCATCTATAAAATGAGCCGGAGAAGAAAACGGCAAAGCATTCCAGGATCTTTGCCAAGAAAACCCCAAACCAGGGTCCCGAGGAGGAGCAGCACACTGCTGAAAGGGATAGAACGCGTTCTGAGCTGTGGGGGACCCTAAAACCCATCGGGTTTAGTCTTCTCGGTTTCCAAAAGGGAAACCGAGGCATCAAAAGGTGAAATGTGCCACGCCCCGCAGTCATGGAGCTGGGATTCCCAGCTAATCCCAGCTAATCCCAGCCTCCTTGCTTTTCTCACACACCCAAGCACTAGTATGCATGAGGAAACCGAAGCTGGCTGGGCTGCCCAGTAAGTCAGTCCCAAGCTAGGGATCTCTAAGCCCAGGCCTTCCCTGGCTCCAAAGGGGCTGGCTGGAGTAAGCGACCAATCACACCGGGGCCCGGCCTGTGCTCCCCTTCGCCTCCCCCCCATTAGCTCATCGGCTCCCCAAGGGCAGTGGGGGGGAGGCACAGTGTTTGTCAAACTGAATCCAATTGAATTTCCACTTCCAGCATCCATTCCTCAGTTCACCAACTCCCCGACGATGGTGATCATGGTGGGGCTGCCTGCCCGGGGCAAGACCTACATCTCTACAAAGCTTACCAGGTACCTCAACTGGATTGGAACCCCAACCAAAGGTATGCATGGCCGTGTGGCCAGCCATAAGTGGGCCCGCCAGTGGGCCTTAGCTCTTCAGCGGAAGGAAGCCGTTTCCCCCTCCCTGGGATCCTCTCTGGGGTTCTTCCCCCATCTCTGCCCAGTGGCCACAAGGGCCTCCCAGAAAGGAGAAAACAAGCCTAAAGAGGGGGAGGGACTTGCCCAAGGCCATTCGGGTAGCAAGCGGGTCCGTGACCTTCACAAACACATGATGATAAAGACACAACAAAGTTTGGGCAAAAGCGAATTCTTTTCCAGTTTTCCCAGGTGCCGCCCGCCTGTAGTTGAACTCAGGTCCTGTGACTCCAGAGCAATTTGGTGTTCCCCCCCCCCCCATACTACCGAGCTGCCCTGTCCTAGGCAGCAGAGATAAAGAGGCCTGCTTAGGAGCAGGAATCGTTCTCTGTGCGGCTTCGGATCCCCAGGCTGGCATGGGGTGGGCATTTAATAAATGCTCACCAAATTGAATCTGCGCCCTTATCCAGGCACATCAAGGATAAGGGGGACGCCAGGCATTCCGGCCTCTTTGCTTATCGCTCTGACCACATCTGGAGGAGCTTTTAGTTCAGTTCTGGGTCACATATTCTGGGAAGGACCCTGGGAACAGGGTGGGGAGGGGATCGGATAACAGGTCATCCAAGGAGCAAGGAAGGAACTGATGGTGAGGGTGGTGTTTGGGCTGCCTTCAAGTAGCAGCAGCAGCAGCAGCAGCAGCAGCAGCAGCAGCAGCAGCAGCAGCGGTGGGGACAAGCTGTGAAAGATGGAGGCTTTTGGCTTGAGGTCAAAGGAAAACGCCTCCCGTGGCTCTTGGTTCTGGCCTCTGGGGCCCGAGCAAAACAGGGCTAGTCCTTCCAGGTGGCAGCCCTGCACACATCTGAGGGCAGCTCTCGTGTCCCTTCCGACTCTATGGAGCCACACGGTAGGAAGCCGAGGGCCTTCCCAGCCTAGTCACCCTCCCATAGAGTGGTCCCCCAGACTCCTCTGCGGTCCTCCCCACCTTCAATGATCCTGCATCCCTTCAGAGAAGAAGTCTAGAGGGACTACTGAGAGAAATGAGCACAGCCCTGAGCCCCCCCCCCCCCCATCCCCCCAGGCTCGCCCACTCAAGGCCACCTTCTCTCAACTCTCTATTCAGTGTTCAATTTAGGCCAGTACCGCCGAGAGGCCGTCCAATACAAGAACTACGAGTTCTTTCGGCCAGATAACAAGGAAGCTTTGGTCATCCGGAAGTGAGTAGTTCTACTTTTGTCCATGGGCTACTAGCCTTGCCTTTCCCTATACTCACCCCGACGATATCTGCTCACCTTCTGCCCCTTCGCTGATCCAGACTTGGCCTGTCCTTCTAAGCCCCAGATGATCATGTGACCACCTAACAAGCTTCAAGCCTTTGGCCTCTGACTCCTTCTTCATTCTTACTGTGACTTCCCCTTTCCTCATCCCACCCCTGTCCCCCTTTTTCTCAATTCTCAATTTCTTTCTCCCCTTCTCCCTCCCTCCCTCTCGCTCCACCCCCCTCTCTCCCTCTCTGACTCTGTCTCTCTTT
>NW_025344740.1:0-13260 GCF_016433145.1 Gracilinanus agilis
AAGAATGTTTTAAAAATTCAAAAATATATAGCTTAGAATTAGTGAAACATTTTTCACCCAAAAAATGAGATCCATTTCCTGTTAAGCTTTTGCATGAACTGTGAGTATAAATGGTTTTTACAAAATAGCAGATTCATAATGCACATTCAAATAAAGTACCATAATTTCCAATAACACATTTAAAGATAATAGCAAACAAACCCATTATTGTAACCACTTGTTGTGATGTTTAAAAAATTGTATACGTGTTACAAATTCAACAGGTATAGTAAGACATTCAACCTTGGCTAAGATATTTTCTTAACAAACTCTATCACTGCCTCCATGGCAATTGTGGGGCAGAGCCTAAAAAAATCTGATTAAAAACTTTCTGGGTCTAAGTTATCCTCAGGAATTCTAGATTCTTCTAATGGGAAAGCAAGCCAAAACAAAGAGACAAAATAGCAAGCATACAGGAGCTCTCCTGGCTTCCTGTGTAATATACAAACACTTGGGCAGGAAACCTACATTTGTTTCATCTACCCCTTTAAGACAAAATTCTTTATAATATATAAAACTTTATCATTTATACAGAAGGGTACTAGGCATCTAAAGTCAATTCTAAAGACCTCTTATAAAATTTAAATTTAAATTCTCAAGGCAGAAAAATCTCCAAGGTTGTATAAGCAATATCAAGACTGAATAAAAACTTAAGGCATTTGATGCTAAGACTTACGGGCTTTTTACAACTTAAAAAATGTTTAAGATGTTCATAAATGGTACAGATAACAGAATTAGATTAATACAGGTAAACTTAAAAAAATGAAACCTTAAAGAAATCAGGAAATAAAATATAAGGAACAGATTACAAGCAATGCAGTCAAAAACCCTTTTTACCAATTCTAATAGATTTGTACACTATTTGGGAGTTACAATAAAATCATGAACAGAATTAATGTAGCAGCCAAAACTTCATTAGCTTAAATGATCTAGGGTAACAAAAATCAGTGTAAAACAACAAAATCAAATCATAAAACAACAATCAGCAAAATACATAAGATATAGAGACTTTTAAAGAAGAAACACATGCAGTCTGAGGTTTTAAAATCCACCTCTGGTCCAATTCAAGTTCCTTCTAACTGAGCTCTGCACTGAGCACAGTGTGTATGACTCCATAAGGGTATATAGTTCAAAGTCTTGGGCAGGCCTAGTGTGGGGGGTGAATTCCTCCCCTGAGTTTCAGGTAAGATAATTGCAAGGAATAGTTTGAAATAGGCCATGTGGCCCATGCTTGCCATTCTACTTCCTGTTTGAAGAGTAAAAGCTAGAGTCACGTGGAAGCCAACTGGGGTAGGGGCTAGAGAAAGCCACAGGTTGGAGATCCCACGTGGAGGGCTTGTGGGGGTGTGCCTAGGTCAGGTTTTAGAAGAACCACGTGGAGGGCTCATGGGGAAGGAAGGTAGCTAGAGAAGCTTTCTTCAGGTTAAAAGTCATTAATGTCTATGAGGAAACACCCCTAGGAAAGTCCCAGGCGTGTGAAATGAGAGAGAAGGGGTGGGTTTTACTTCCCAAGTCTCAGGTGGCATAAACAGCTCCAGGAGTGGAGGCTGGGGTTTGGGAACAGCGGCAGAAACAGAAGCAGCAGCAGCAAGGCAGGGAACTGGCATTCGGGCAGAGCATCAGGCATTCAGCTTAGCAGGAGTCAGGATAAGCACTGGGCAGCAGGAAAAAGCTAGGGACCCAGGGAGGCTCTGGCAGGTGAGGCTCAAATTGGCTAAAACAGCTTCCAAGGTAATCAGGCAGGCAAAAACAAACTGCTGCTATCAGCAAAACCATGGCGTTCAAAGCCTCTTTCCCCTTACCCTGAAAAGCAGCCATGTGGCTGGGGAGAATGGAGAGAAGAGAAAAACCAAAACCAAAAACTCTCCCCTATTAGAAGGTTGCTCAAAAGAACTGAGCAGGGTGGCCAAAAATAAAAGCACAAAAATGGCAAAAGCATGTCCATAGCTCTGGAGAGGATTTTAAATGCTCTCAGAGTCTCGTGGCTTGGTAGGCTATCTGAAAAATTGAGAATTATGTCTCCAAGGTGGTTGCCAGAACTGTTAAAAATAATATTGATATAGATGGATATATTCAAAATATTTAATAGTTTATTTAAAGGCATATTGGTAATTAAGAAGGCCACATGCCTGCTAAGATCTAATTCAAAATTCCCACCATTACTTCTGCCCACCTGGCTTGTTCCACAGGAAAGAGAGCGTCCCAATCAAGTTCTGAGACTTTATCTCTTTATTCCTGCCCACCTGTATTACAAGAGAAATCATGGGAAATGTAGTTTTCAAGTCCCCTAAATGTCCACAGGAAGTTTATATCATATATATATTATAGTATATATTAAAGCTTAATGAACCTCAAATTTCCAATATCATACTCCTAACTACTCTAAAAATATCAGAGTTTTTAAAAGTTACAAGTATCATCTTCCTATGTAGGTATGTAAATGGTTTAACTTTATTGATTCACTTTTTTTTAACCCTTGTACTTCAGTGTATTGTCTCATAGGTGGAAGATTGGTGACTTGCCCAGGGTCACACAGCTGGGAAGTGGCTGAGGCCGGATTTGAACCTAGGACCTCCTGTCTCTAGGCCTGACTCTCACTCCACTGAGCTACCCAGCTGCCCCTATTGATTCTCTTTTGATTTCTCTTTTCTATTTAAATTTCTATGTTTCTCTTGGGTCTTGTATTTCAGAGTAAAATTTTCTATTCACCTTTTGTCTTTTCAACTGGAATGTTTTAAAGTACTTTATTTCACTAAATGCTTTTTTTCCCTTGAAGGATAATACTCATTTTTGCTGAGTAGGTTATTCATGGTTGAAGTTCTAATTCCATTGGCCTACAAAAATATTATGTTTCACGCCCTCCAGTTCTTTGATGTAGAAGCTGTTAAATCTTGTGTTATCCTGACTCCATGATATTTGAATTATTTCTTGTTGACTGTTTGCAAAATTTTCTCCTTGACCTGGGAGCTCTGGAATTTGGCTATGATATTCCTGGCAGTTTTTATTTGGGGATCTTTTCCAGAAGGTGATTGGTAGATTCTATCAATTTCTATTTTACTATCTGGTTCTAGAATATCAGGGCAGTTTTTCTTGATAATTTCTTGAAAGATGATGTCCAAGGTCTATGTATGATCATGGCTTTCAGGGAGTCCAATAAGTCTTAAATTAGCTCTCCTGGATCTATTTTCCCAGTCATTTATATTTCCAATAAGATAGTTCACATTTTCTTCTATTTCCCCATTTTTTTATTTAATTTGATTGTTTCTTGATGTCTCATAGAGTCTTTAGCTTCTATTGCCCAATTCTAATTTTGAGGCAACTTTGATATAATGCCAATCCAAGATGTTTTGAGGCATTATATCAACATTGTTTTGAGCATGGTTTGGCAGAGGTCAATGGGATCAGTGTACCTTCTTCTACATCTTGGCTCTACCTCTACCCACTAGATAGATTAGGAAGGATGAAGATTGAGAAAAGGCCATCAGATTTTGCCATAAAGATCATTAGTAACTTTGGAAATAGCAGTTCCCGAGTTCAGAAACCAGACTAAAAATTTTTAGACAAAAGTGTGAAGAGAAATATAGGAAAAGGTGATAACTAGAAGAGATTGATGGATCAAGTGAGAATTATTTGAGGATAGGTAAGACATAGGTGTATTTATAGACATTAGGGAAGTAGTTAGCACACAAGAACAAATGGAAAATAAGTGGGAAGGTAGGAATGATAGAGGGGACAATCTGCATAAGAAGAGAGGTAGAATGGCATCCTTTTATTAAACGCCTACTATATTTACTACCTGTCTGACCTTGAGCAAGTCACTTATTCTCCATTAACCTGTCTCCCACATCTGTTAAATGATGGAATTGGACAAGATAACCTCCAATGCTCCCCCTAGATATCTATGATTCCTTGTACTGGGTGCTCTATTAGCTCCTGGGAATACACAAATGAAAAAAATGGTACCCTCAAAGAAATTATCTTATACTGGAGAAAACAACACATACACAGATAAATAGATACAAGGCTAACTGGAGAAGAGAGACAGGAAGAGAGGAACAAAGAAAGATACAGGCAGAAAGAGAGAGAAGCAATCTATACCCTAACACTTCTATTACTATTCTCATAATATTTAAAAAGAATTTAAACATAAAAAATACTTCCTTCAATTATTATAGGAATTTTATGTGAACTTAAGTCTAATGCCCTGGGAAGTTTGAATCTGCCCACCGAGTCTGGACTCTATAAACTCCTGATCTAGGTTTAGTAATGGGCAACATAACTGTAGGCTTGTCTCTGGTTGGAGATCCAGAAGACTTCTGCTAGCCCAAACACTATCAGCTACCTGGAAAGAGCAATAGAATTATAGGCTTCCCCTTGTTCTCAATTTCTTATAGAGTCATTCAGCCACAGACTTGAGACCTTATTATGGGCTTAATCTAAACCATCCCTCCCCTCTACCCCCCAACAAGGGTCAGAGTCACAAAGCTCCTTGTAGCAATCCAGGTATACATTAATCTTGATATTATTTTGAGAGTGCTCAAAAACTGACTCATGTAGATTGATTTCTGTAACCCTGAGTAAAATTGAACCTCAACTTTGCCAAATTCCTAGTCCTTTCCTAAGGCTACACTCCAGAACACTGGTCAGTTATCTCAGTCTCCTTATTTTACCTAAAACAATCAATTAACATGTATCAAACAACCGTAGATGCCTTAGGCCATATTGAACTCCTAATATGGATATTGTCTTAGGTTCCAACGGTTTGTATCTTGTGGTGATTACCTCATAGTGCCAATGTATCAGACCACTTGTTTCTTCCCTTCCCCCTAAACTGTTGTAACCCCAATAAAAGTAGCTATATGGCAGCTGAGGGGAAAGCTCTGAACCATCTAAGCTCTTGACCATCAGAGCTCCTAACCATGGAAGCTCTTATCCACCAGAGTTTACTCACTGTCTGACTACCTTATGCCAGAACTTTCTTTTTCTTCGTATCTTTATTCTCACCTTATGTTCTCTTTCCATTAGTCCTTAACCTGTAACCCATTTTCACTCAGTCCTTGGTTCCCCTCTCTGAGTGTCCTACCCACTAGGAATCTTCCTGGAGCGGCTGGACAGCTACACTCCTGCTCCTTTCTGTTCCTGCTCTCTGCTCAGTACACAACCTTACATTCTCAGAACTTTCTTATCCCCTTCTCCAGAACCCTAAAATGTGGTTCCTTTCTTTATTCTGCACTGAAGCGGTGCCCCAGTTCTAGAGTACAAGAGACAAAGCTGCTTGTTGGCATCTCTTTCTGCTCCTTGCACAGTTATAGATCCCTGTATGTTTTACCCAGGTCCTCTTCTGAACCTAGTACACAACTGCCAGCCCCAGTTCAGTCCTTATTTTGGAAGGCTTTCTGTGGTATACTCCAGGTCCACAGACCACTGTCATTCTTTCTGTAAAGTTCAGTCCCAAACAGGGTGAATAATAAAACCCATAAAGTAGTCTCATTATTCAAATTTGCTCTATTTGAAGTTATAATTACGTGTAAAATATGGTCATTGATTCCAGCCCAATGGAAATATACAAGAAAAAAATTTAAATCAGTTTTTCATCTAATTATCCAAACAATAACAGCAAAGATTAAGAAAAATATATTTCATACAAAGTAATAGAGTGGTTGTAGAAAGCAATTTTTTTAAATTACCAATCATACCTATAGATTAGCTTACATTGATGTTATGATGATAACATTGTCATTTAAAATATTTTAGCCAAACATATTGACTCAACTGTGTTTCTTAAAGTCTTCATACATATTCTGGTAGGTATAGAGAGTTTTATACACATCAGGAAATCTGTATGCTCTCTTTCTCACACAATGAGCCAAATTTGGTTAGATGACCTGGGGCTTTGTTCAGAATAATTCTTTAATTGGGAAATTGTTTCCTTGCAAAATGTTTCAACAGATAGTCTAAAATTAATTGAAAATCAGTTTTTGAAAACATCTTCAGTCAACTATACTTTCGTATTTGACTGCCAAAGAATTGGAAGTGATTGATGATTGTAGCTTCTTAGAATGGGAGAAATCTCAAGCCAAAAAACAAAACACAACAAAACATTGTTTTGATTTTAAATTCCTTTTTGTATTACCTCTATTTAAAATTATTAGGTGATCCATACACACTTTAAATCCAGGTTGAGTTTTTTTCTTTTTTAGAAATGAAAGTTCTGAAAGAAAAATTTTACCAGTATAAATGTGTTCAATCCACATTAAAACTTATGAATCAGCCTATCTACTTTCCTTGATTATTTCCTTCAAAATATAATGATACTGGGGGACAGAGCCCAAATGGGGAATCCACCTGATCTCTACCAAATTATCTACCAAATAACTATCACATAAAGCCTCAAAATTAATTCTGAAGCAGTATAACCCACAAAATGATGGGAGAAAATAATTTTTCATTCCAAAATAACTTAGAAGGCTAGCACAAAAGACCTATTGTACCAAGGCGGAAGTGGAGTATAAAGCAGCATGCCAAGGCAAACCCAACTGCAGTAACAGTTTCTACAGGCAGCTAAATCAGCAGCAACAGCTACTGGAGCTCTTAGCCACAGATGTTAAGAGGGTCAGACAACTGCTCAGAAGGAGATTATTAGGATCCCTTTGCTGGCTCTGGATGCAAGACTCCTTTTGTATTGCACATATGCAGATCCAGGTGATAGTTCTGGATCATGATCTCAGGGTAAGGAGGAGCACTAGCATATAACAATCCTTGTTGCCACAGGGAAGCAGGAGACTCTGGTCACAGTTCCAAGGCACAAAAGAGTGCTTTGGTTGCTCATAGAGCAGTGCACAGGCCACACAAGTATTAAACACACCTTTTCTTAGATCATAACATCTTGGAAGAACTAAAAAGTTATAGAACCCCAGAGCTAGCTTTGATGGCAGCCACACAAAGATCCTGAAGCTTGGAATAGTGGTTCCTTTACCACAGGAACAGAGTCCAACTTTAACCATTTTTTACATTAAAAGACAAGAAAAGGGCTGGAAAATGAGCAAACAACAAAAAAAACTCAACATAAAAAGTTATTTTGGTGACAAGGAAGACCAAAGCACAAACTCAGAAGAAGACAGAAAAGTCAGTGCTGCTACATCCAAAGTTTTCAAGAAAAATAGAAATTATTCTCAAGTCCAGAAAAATTGATAGGGCAACTCAACTATTATTTTTTTTAAAATAAATAAAAGAGCTAGAACTAAAAATGGAAAAACAAATGAAAGAGACACAGGAAAATCACTAAAAGGAGCAACAGCTTGATAAAGAAGGCATTAAAATACTGAAGAAAATAATACCTAAAAATATAGAATAGGTCAATTTGCAAAAGAGGCAAAAAATCCAATGAACAGAACTTTTTAAGAGGGAGAATTGGCCACATGGAAAAAAGAGGCACAAAAGTTCACTGAGGAAAAGAAATCTTTACAAAGTAGAATTGGTGAAAGGGAAAAAGAGGTATAAAAGCTCTCTGAAGAAAATTATACCCTAAAAATTAGAGTTGGGTAAGTTGAAGCTAATGAATTCATGAGACAACACCAAGAAACAATAAAAGTCAAAAGAATTAAAAAGTAGAAAAAAATGTGAAATATATCATTGGAAAAACAACTAAACTGGAAAATAAATCTAGGAGAGATCATTTGAGAATTACTGGACTACCTAAAAGCCATGATCAAACAAAGAACTTAGACACCATCTGTCAAGAAATTATCAAGGAAAACTAGAAACAAAAATTGAAAGAATCCACCAATCATCTCCTGAAAGCAGTCCCTAAATAAAAACAACCAGGAATATTATAGCCAAATTCCAGAACTCCAGAAAATATAGTAAGCAGCCAAAAGGGAACAATTCAAATATCATGAAGCCACAGTCAGAAAAACACAAAATATAACCTGTAACACAAAACCTAGGATCTTCTACATGAAAAGATCAGAAGATATTCCAGAGGTCAAAGGATATATGACTTCAACCAAAAATCACTAACCCTGAAAAACTGAGCATAATCCTTCAGGGGAGAAATGGATATTCAATGAAATAGGGAACTTTCAAACATTCCTAATGAAAATACCAGAATTGAATGGAAGATTTGAGTCTCAGATACAAGACTCAAGAGAAGCAGAAAAAGATTAACAGGACAGCGAAAGCAGAAAATACTTAATTAGGTTAAATTGTTTATATAACTACATGGTAAGATGACTCTTGTAACTCCAAAGAACTTCCTCATTATTAATATAGTTAGAAGTAGTAAACATAGACAGAGGGTAAGGGAATGAGTTGAATATGATGGGATAATATCTTTTAAAATAAAATAAAGGGGTGAGAAAGAGGAATGCATTGACAGAAGGAGAAAGGGATAAATAAAGTGATATAAATTGTCTCACATAAAAGAGGCATGAAAGGGATTTTACTGTGAATGGGGAAGATGGAGGAGTTGGAGAGCACTTGAATCTTACTCCCATTATAATTGACTTAATAAGGGAAGAACATATATAATCAATTGGGTATAGAAATCTATCTTGCCCTACAGGAAAGTAGGAGGGGAAAGGCATAAATGAAGGGGGATGAGCCAATAGAAAAGAGGGCAAATTGGGGGCTGTGGTCAGAAGCTAAACACTTTTGAAGATAGAATGTAAAAAGAGAGAAAAGTATAAATAGGAGAGGGAAAGGATTGAGAGTAATCCACAGTAATCATAATGGCAAAAAATAATTTTAGTCTTCCTAAAAAAGGCCTCATTTCTCATAAACATAGAGAAATTAGTTCTATAAGAACTAATGTAAAAATAAGGATTCTATAAGAATACAAGTAATTGACCAACTGATAGTCAAAGGATATGAATAAGCAGTTCTTAAAACAAAGTAATCAAAGCTCTCTATGGGCAAGTGAAAAAATGCTCTAAATTGCTAATAATTAGAGAAATGAAAAATAAAATAACTCTGAGGCAACACCCCACACCTATCAGATTGGCTATTATGACAGAAAAGGAAAATGGAAAAACGTGAAGGAGGTATGGGGAAATTGAGACACTAAAATACTTTTGGGGGAGTTATGTACTGATTTGACCAGTCTGGAGAGCAATTTGGATCTCTGCCCATTGGATTATAGAACAGTACATGCCCTTTGATCCAGGAGTATTACAAGGTTTGTATCCCAAAGAGATAAAAAATAAAAAGGGGGAGACCTATATGTACAAAAATATTTAAAGTTGCTTCTTTTGTAGGGGCAAAGAATTGGAAAATGAGAGGAAATATGAACTGAGGAATGACTAATTTATAGTATATTATTGTAATGGAAGACTACCGTGCTATAAGAAATGAGGAGAAGGAGCTCAGAAAAACCTGGAAAGATTTACACAAACTGAAGCAGAGTGAAGCAAGCAAAAACAGAACACTGCACATTGTGACAGCAATATTGTACAATTAAGAAATGTGACTAACTGGGGTTCCGGGTTAAGATGGCGGCAGAGTAAAAAGAAGCTGGGAAGCCTTGAAGAACCAAACAGACCAGATTGAAAAGGAAAACCAAAAGATTATAGCTGAAAACCAGTCCCTAAAGGCTAGAATTTGGCAATTCAAAAAAGATGCCCCCAAATCAAAAGAATAGATAAGCAAATTGAAGACCAAAATCAAATAGCTGGAAAACAGGATAGACCAAATTGAAAAGGAAAATCAAAAGATTATAGCAGAAAACCAGTCTCTAAAGACAAGAATTGGGCAAGTAGACGCCAATGATCTCTCAAGACAGCAAGAACAAATAAAACAAAGTCAAAAGACTGACAAAATAGAAGGAAACATGAAATATCTCACTAAGAAATTGACAGATCAAGAAAACAGGTATAGAAGAAACAATTTGAGAATCATTGGTCTTCCTGAAAAAGCAGAAATTCATAAAAATTTGTACTCCATACTAAAAGAAAGTATTCAGCAAAACTGCCCTGAAGTTCTACAACAAGAGGGCAATATAGAGATTGAAAGAATCCATAGATCACCCTCTACACTAAACCCTGAAAAGACAACACCCAGTAATATAATAGCCAAATTCAAGACCTTCCAAGTAAAAGAAAAAATTTTACAAGAAGCCACAAATAGACAATTCAGATATCAAGGAGCACCAATCAAGATCACACAGGATCTGGTAGGCTCCACACTAAGAGATCGCAAGGCTTGGAATATGATATTCAGAAAGACAAGAGAACTGGGTCTACAACTAAGGATCACCTACCCATCAAAACTGACTATATACTTCCAGGGGAAAGTATGGGCATTCAACAAGATAGAATATTTCCAAGTATTTGCACAGAAAAGACCAGGACTAAATGGAAAGTTTGAAATCCAACCACAAAAACCAAGAGAAACATGAAAAGGTAAATAAGAAACAGAGGGAAAGAAAGAAAACTCTTATTTTTAAATTTGCCTCTTTAAAGGCTTCAAGAAGATCTAATTATTCATATTCCTATATGGAAAAATGTACGTGTAATTCTCGGTAGTGAACTCTATTCACTATTATAGTATCCATTATTATAGTAATTAGAAGAATTATTCATAGGGAGAGGTTGGAGTACTAAATGGTCTAAGATGATATGGAGGTGGGTGGGGAAGAGGGGGGTGAATAGTAGATGGAACCAAGAGAAACTTGAATGAATAATAATAGGATATTCTATTACACACAAAGAGGGCATGGGAAGGGTAGGGGACGAATACTATTATAAGAAGGAGAGAAAGAGAGCATTAAGAGGTAATATTTAAACCTTACTCTCAGTGTAATTAACCCTGAGAGGGAAGAGTAGCTATATCCATTGGGAAATAGAACTCTATCTAACCCTACTGAGAAAGTCAGAAGGGATAAACCAAGAGGAGCAGGGGAGTGGGGAGGTCAAAAAGGGGAGGGGAAAAAGGGGAGGGAATTCATTAGGCTTTAAAAATGAAAAGCAGGGAATAATAAGGGAGGGGGTAGAAAGGGTAGTAAATCAAGGGAGGGGACAAGGGTTACTGGTTTATAACAAATCACTGGTTTAAAAGGAAATAGCCTAAGAAGAAGTAGTAGAACTAGGAGGAGATACCAAAATGTTGGGGAATACACAACAGATAATTATAACTCTGAATTTGAATTGGATGAACTCTCCTATAAAATGGAAGCAAATAGCAGAGTGGATTATAAACCAAAATCCTACCATATGTTGTCTACAAGAAACATATATGAGGTGTGTGGACATACACACGTTTACAGTAAAGGGCTGGACCAAAATATTTTGGGCTTCGAATGAGAAAAAGAAGGCAGGGGTGGTGATCATGATTTCTGACAAAGCCAAAGTAAAAATAGATATGATAAAAAAAAAAGACACGGAAGGTTATTACATCCCAATAAAAGGCAGTATGGACAATGAGGAAATAACAGTGCTCAATACGTATGCACCAAATGACATAGCACCCAAATTCCTAAAGGAGAAACTGCAGAGCTTAAGAAGGAAATAGATAGTAAAACCATACTAGTGGGAGATCTAAATATTCCTCTGTCAGATCTAGATAAATCAAACCAAAAAATAAATAAGAAAGAGATAAGAGAGGTGAATGAAGTCCTAGAAAAATTAGATTTAATAAATATGTGGAGAAAAATAAATAGGGACAAAAAGGAATACACCTTCTTTTCAGCTGCAAATGGTACATTCACAAAGATTGACCATGTAATAGGGCATAGAAACATTGCAAACAAATGCAAAAGAGCAGAAATAATAAATGTAACCTTCTCAGATTATAATGCAATAAATAATTAGTAAGGGCACCTGGACAGGTAAATCAAAAACTAATTGGAAATTAAATAATATGATTCTTCAAAACCAGCTAGTCAAAGAAGAAATCATAGAAACAATCAACAATTTCATTGAAGAGAATGACAATGATGAGACATCCTACCAAACTCTGTGGGATACAGCTAAGGCAATACTCAGGGGGAAATTTATATCCTTGAGTGCATATATTAACAAATTAGGGAGGGCAGAGATTAATGAATTGGGCATGCAACTTAAAAAATTAGAAAGCAAATTAAAAATCCCCAGATGAAAACTAAATTAGAAATACTAAAAATCAAGGGAGAAATTAATAAAATCAAAAGTAAGGGAACTATTGAATTAATAAATAAGACTAGAAGCTGGTATTTTGAAAAAACAGATAAAATAGACAAAGTACTAGTCAATCTAATAAAAAAAGGAAATAAGAAAAGCAAATTGACAGTATCAAAGATGAAAAGGGAGATCTCACCTCTAATGAAGGGGAAATTAAGGCAATCATTAAAAACTATTCTGCCCTATTATATGGCAATAAATATATCAATCTAGGTGATATGGATGAATATTTACAAAGATACAAATTGCCTAGATTAACAGCAGAAGAAATAGAATACCTACACAATCCCATATCAGAAAAAGAAATTGAACAAGGCATCAAAGAACTCCCTAAGAAAAAATCTCCAGGGCCTGATGGACTCACAAGTGAATTTTATCAAACATTCAAAGAACAACTAATCCCAATACTATACAAATAATTTGACATAATAAGCAAAGAAGGAGTCCTACCAAATTCCTTTTATGACAAAAATATGGTACTGATTCCAAAGCCAGGTAGATCAAAAACAGAGAAAGAAAACTACAGACAAATCTCCCTAATGAACATACATGCAAAAATCTTAAATAGAATACTATAGAATACTAGCAAAAAGACTCCGGCAAGTGAACAAGAGGATTATCTACCATGATCAGGTGGGATTTATACCAGGAATGCAAGGATGCTTCAACATTAGGAAAACCATCCACATAATTGACCATATCAACAAGCTAACGAACAAAAATCACATGATTATCTCAATAGATGCTGAAAAAGCCTTTGACAAAATATAACACCCATTCCTATTGAAAACACTGCAAAGTATAGGAATAGAAGGACCTTTCCTAAAAATAATAAACAGTATATATCTAAAACCATCAACGAGCATCATATGCAATGGGGATAAATTAGAAGCCTTCCCAGTAAGATCAGGAGTGGAACAAGGATGCCCATTATCATTTCTATTATTTAACATTGTACTAGAAACACTAGCAGTAGCAATTAGAGAAGAAAAAGAAATTGAAAGCACTAAAATAGGCAAGGAGGAAACTTATCACTCTTTGCAGATGATATGATAGTCTCCTTTAAAAA
>NW_025344741.1:0-2367 GCF_016433145.1 Gracilinanus agilis
CTTTCCCTCTCTCTAGCTCTTCTTTTGCTGTCCGTACCTCTCCCAGCACTTCTTGCTATCTATTTCCTTTATCACTCTTGTCCCCCATGCTTTTCTTTTTCTTTCTTTCTCTCCTTGCCTTTCTCTAAACCTTTTTTCTCTCCTTACCTCATCCTTTTGTTTCTCTGAATCCAGTGTACTCATCTTCTTCCCTCTGCCTTCTACTGTCTATTTGTCTTCTCTTTTCTCCATTTTCTTTTCCCTTCCTTCAAATTATCGATTCTTTCTTTCTATCCTTTCTTTATCCCTTCTTTCTCTTTCAATATTCTTCTATCTCCTTTTACTGTACTTCCCTTTCTCAACCTCTGTCTTTCTGTCTCCTGCTCTGTCTCTCCATATCTTCCTGTCTCTCTTTTTCTGTCTCTCCCTCTCACTTTACTGAATGTCTCAGTCTCTCCATCCCTTTGTCTCTCTGTCTCATTCAGTCTCTATTTCTCTGTCTCTCTTACCCATCTCTCCCTTCTCCCTCTCTCTATTCCCCCTGTCTTTCCCTTTCTCCCCCTCCATTCCCTTCCTCCATCTCTCTTTCTCTCTCCCTCCGTCTCTGTTTGTGACAATCTTTTTTTTAATATCTCTTGTGGGAAGCCAATAAGAGAATAGATAAAAATCTGAGACTCCTCTTTTGACCCCTTTTATGATCCACACCTTTTCTTATTGAAAAACATTATAGCCTTCTAGGAAAACTTTAAGTGTTTAGTAAACCAGCACCTAATGAGTTAACAGCCTTTTTTTCACTCAGCAGAGTAAAGCTGCAGCTATGGGTATATCTCTCTAACACTTCCAAGCACCCCAAGGTCACAGAGTGGCAAGCTCAGGCAAAATAACTTTTAGATAAAGCGAGGCTCATTTTAACCTCGAGATTGTTTCTCATTCCGCATTATCTTCGTAAGAAAATTCTTTGTAAAACTATAACTTTATTGTGCTTTGATGTGACATAATTTGTGATTCTGTGCAAACGTGAAGTTTTGGGGGGGATTCTTTTCTGTGAAATGAGTCTGGAAATATATATAAAATAAACTCCATGCTCCTGGAGCCAGAGCTGGAAGCATGAGGTAAAAGACAACTCCCTTGTTCTCTCCTTATTTCCTTATCAACTAAACTGTACTCATCAGATTATCAGAGATGATAAAGAGATCTCCACAATCTCTATCTATCCTTCTCTGTCTCTCTCTTCTTCTCCCTCCTACTCGTTCTCTCTCTGTCTGTCTTTCTCCTTCTCCATCTTCATCTCCTTTGTTCTTTGCCTGTCTCTCTCCTTCTCTTTCTCTATATCTCTTTAACTCTGGCTGTTTCTAGCACATTCTATATTTCTATATCTACCTCCTTCTCCATCTGCCTCTCCTATTGGTTTCTCTGTCTCTCTTTTACTCTGTCTCTATTTTATTCTACCTCTACTTTTCTCCATTCTCAGTCTTTCCCTGTGTTTCTATGTATTTTCCTCCCTCACTTTCTTTCTCTCTGATTCTCTTTCTCTCTCCTTCCTTCTCTTGACTCATTCTTGCTCTCTCCCTACCTCTCTCTCTCTCTCCCCCTCTCTCTGCTTAGTCTGTCTCCTTCTCCCTCAGACCCCTTTTCTTTCCATCCCTTCTCCCTCTCTTTCTCTCTGTCTCTCTCTGTCTCTCTGTCTCTGTCTCTGTTTCTGTCTCTGTCTCTCTCCCCATTCCTTTTCCCTCTATGTCTTTCCATCCCTCTGAACTTTCTCTCCTTCTCTCTCTCCCTCTCTATCTCTGATACTGCCTCTCTGCCTTTTTCTCCTTTTCTCTCTCTCATTTCTCCCCCTTTCACTGTCCCTCTCTCATTCTGTCTAAATTTTTCTCAGTCCCTCTCCCTCTTGATAGGTGTCTCTCTGTCTCCCTGTGTCTCTGATCCTATCTCTTATGTTTCTCATCTCTCACTGTCTCTGTCTCCCTACCTCTCTCTATCATTCTATCCCTCTCTCCAACTCTTGTGCTATGACGCCCTCTCTCCCACTCTTTCCGTATGTCTCTTTCTCCCTATGACTCTCTCCTGGTCTTTTTCTCTCTCTCTTTCTCCCTTCTGTACAACTCTATCTACCCATCTCTGTGCCTGTTTATCTCCCTCTATCAAATCCTTATCATTTTGTCTCTCCCTTTCTCTTCTTCCTTTCTCTCGTTCACTTATATTTCTTTCCCTCCCCCTCTGTCTCTCCAGTCTCTTCCACTATTTATATCCTCTCTCATTCTCTATCTCTTTCTTTCACTGATTCTGAGTCTCTCTGTTCCTTTTGTCTTTTGTATCCATCTCTCTCTCTTTTTCTTTCTCTCCCTTTGTCTGTCACCTTACCTTTTTCTCTGTCTTCATTTCTTT
>NW_025344742.1:0-8381 GCF_016433145.1 Gracilinanus agilis
ATATAATGTTGTGCTTGCTTCTTTTATTAATTTCTCTTATTTTTTCTCAATTACATGTAAAGAAATTTCTTTTAGCATTTAAAAAATTGAGTTGACATTTCTCTCACTCCTTCCCCATCTCCCTTCTTACAATTTAAAGTGGATTATATATGTAGTCATGCAAAACAGATTTGTATATTAGTCAAGTTGCAAAAGAAAACAGGCCCCAAAACATCAAACCAAGAAAAATAAAGAAAAATGTAAAAGTGTTCTATGATCTGTATTCACATTCCATGAGTTCTTTCTCTGGAAGTGGATAGCATTTTTCATTGTTAAATCCTTCCAATAGTTTTGAATTGTTGTATTGTTGAAAATAACCAAGTCATTCACATATGATCATCATACAATACTGTTGTTACTGTGCACAATATTTTCTTGGTTCTGATACTTCACTTTGTATGTATTCATATAAGTCTTCTCAGGTCTTTCTGAGAGAATTCTGTTTGTCATTTCTCATAGCACAGTAGTATTCTATCACAATCTTACAACAAACTTACTGAGCCATTCCTCATTTGATGACTATCCCCTTAATTTCTAATAGCTTGCTAACACAAAAAGAGCTGCTATAAACATTTAAAAATATACATCCTTTTCCTTTTGTTCTATTTCTATGTTATATAGACTTAGTACATCTGGATCAGAGAGTATGCGTAGTTTTATAGCCCTTTGGGCATAGTTCCAAATTTTTCTTAAGAATGGTTTGATCAGTTTACAACTCTACCAAGAGTTTATTAGTGTCTCTCAATATTTCCATGTCCCATTCAACATTTGGCATTTTCCTTTTCTGTCATATTAGCCAATCTGATTGGTGCGAAGTAGTACCTCAGAGTTGTTTTAATTTGCATTTCTCTAATCAGTAGTGACTTAGAGCATTTTTTCATATAACTATAGAGAGTTTTGATTTCTTCATCAGAAAACTGTTCATGATGTTTGACTACTTATCATTTGGGAAGTGACCTGTATTCTTATAATTTTTCTGTTTATTTCCTCCTGTAACTCATTTGACTTTGGATTTGGATGCTGTGCCATTTGGTCCGTACATATTTATTATTGATATTCCTTGATTGTCTTTGTTACCTTCCATTAAAATGTACCTTTCTTGGTTATCTTATAAAATTAGGTATGTTTTTGCTTTTGCCTAGTCTGAGATTATGATTGCAACAGCTAATTTTTTATCTCAACTGAAATATAATAGATTCTGCCCCAGTCCCTTATTTTTACTCTTTGTGTCTCTTTCTGTTTCAAATCCATTTCCTGTAAATAACATATTGTTGGATTATGGTTTTTAATCCATTCCACTATTCACCATTCATTTTATGGGTGAATTCATCCCTTTTGCACTTACAGTTATGATCACTAATTTGCATTTTATATTTTTTGTTATTCATCCTTTCTCCCTTTCCATCCTGTCCTTCCTCAAAAGTTTGTTTTGTTTATCTCTGCTTCCCTTAATCTGTTGTTCATTCTGTCAGCACAACTCCCTTCTCTTAACCCTTTCAAGGGTTCATACTTCCATGTTGGATAAGATAGATTTCTGTACTTGAATGTTGATGTTATTCCCTCTTTTAGCTAAATCTTATGAGAGTAAAGTTCCAGCACTTTCTGCCTTCCCTTCCATTATAAAAACTCTTCCTTTTGTGCCTCTTTTATGCAAAATAATATCCAATAATATCCCCTGTTCTTTTACTCCCTTCCTTCTCCCAGTTCATCTCTCAATCTGACCTTTAAATTTTATTTTTGAAATTATCTCACCATAGTAAACTCACCCCTGTGCTCTCCAGAGATGTATACTCCTTATAACTGCCCTAATTATGAGAAAATTCTAAGAAATTATAATTATCATCTTCCCATGTAGTAATATATATAATATAAACAGTTTAACCTTATTAAATCCCTTATGATATCTCTTTCACGTTTACCTTTTTATGCTTCTCTCAAGTCTTATATATGAAAGTAAAATTTATTTTCATTTCTGGTCTTTTCATCTAAAATGCTTCAAAAGTCCTCTATTTTATTAAATAGTAAAAGATTTTACTGTTTTGCTGGGTAGGTGATTATTGGTTGTATTCATAGTTTCTTTGTCTTCTTGAATATCATATTCCAGTCTCTCTGATCCTTTAATGTTGAAGCTTCTTAGTCTTGTGTCATCTGTGTGGTGCCATGATATTTGAATTATTTATTTTGAATTATTTAATTTGAATTAATTATTATATGGCTGCTTACAATGTTTTCTCCTTGACCTGGGAGTTCTGCAATTTGACTATAATGTTTCTGGGAACTTGCATTTGGGTATGTCTTTCAGGAGGTGATCCAGATGGATTCTTTCCATTTC
Source organism: Gracilinanus agilis (assembly GCF_016433145.1). Classification (NCBI taxonomy): domain Eukaryota; kingdom Metazoa; phylum Chordata; class Mammalia; order Didelphimorphia; family Didelphidae; genus Gracilinanus; species Gracilinanus agilis. The sequence goes on from NW_025344742.1 coordinate 2,372, forward strand.
TATTTTACCCTCTGGTTCTAGAATATCAGGGAAGTTTTCCTTGATAATTTCTTTTAAAAATTAAAAAAAAACTTACCTTCTGTCTTAAAGTCAATACTAAGTATTGGTTCTAAGGCAAAAGGGTGGTAAGGGCCAGGCAATTGGGGTTAAGTGACTTGCCCAGAGATAAACATTTAAGAAATGTCTCAGTCCAGATATGATTCTAAGACCTCCCATCTCTAAGCCTGACTTTCTATCTACTGAGCCTCCTCACTTCCCCTCCCTGATAATATTTTGTAAGATAATGTCTAGTTTTTTTAAAAAGTGTTTTTTTTTATCATGAATTTCAGGTAGTCCATTAATTCTTAAATTATTTCTCCTTGATCTATTTTCCATGTCAGTTGCTTTTCCAATGAGGTATTTCACATTTTCTTCGATTTTTTTCATTCTTTTGACTGTTTTTTTTCTTAATATCTTATAGAATCATTAACTTCAACTTCCTAAATCTTAATTTTTAAAAAAAAATTTTCAATTACCTTTTTACTTTCTTTCCCATTTAATTAATACTGCTTTTTAAACAGTTTTTTCTTCAGTGAATTTTTTGCCTGTTTTCCCATTTAGCAAATCCTACTTTTTAAGTTCTTTCCTTCATGTGGATTTTTGTGCCTCTTTTACCATTTGGCAAAAATTTTAATGTGTTATTTTCTTCAGTATTTCTGTGTGTACCTCTTTTAGCAAACTGTTTATTTTTAATTTTATAATCACTCTAATTTCCTTTCTCAATTTTCTTCTACCTCTCTAATTTAATTTTTAATTAAAAATCAATATCCCCTCATTCATATGTAGAAGCAATTTTTTACAATTGTTTTCCAACATTTTAAAATTCCTATTTTCCCTCCCTCCCTGAGGCTTATAGGTAATAATCATACTTTTATATAATATATATTTCCATAATGCTCATGCCATGATAGAAGACATATATTATACATACAATAGAAATCTCTTGAAGGATATATAGTGGAAGACAGCATGCTTTGATCTGTACTAAATCTCCATTAATTCTTTCTTTGGATATGGATAGCATTTTCTTCATGACTCCCCTCCTGTTACCTTGGATTTTTCTTTTGTTGATAATGGTTTAGTTGATCATTGTGCAATAGTTCTATTATGGTATATATTGTTCTCTTGGTTCTACTCACTTCATTTTGCATCAGTTTTTCTGAACTTATCCTGTTAATCATTCCTTATGCTACAAAAGTATTCCATTACAATCATATACCTTAAATTGTTTATGCAGTCTTCAAGTGAAGATAACCCCTGTAAAGTGTGAATCAAACTTTCTTTGTCTATCAATCAGCAACTTTTAATTTAATTAACCAAAACCTGAAAACACCCCTACTTAACCCTTTGCTAGCCATGAAGTAAGAGAATTGACATGTCACTTACTTAAAGAGTTCACACCCTCAGAAACTTAATCCTTTTGATAAAACTTTGCACCTTCAGAGGATGAGAGGTGCGAATCCCACAGACACTGGCCCCCTGGGAAGTGCTAGGCAATTTGGAAGCTGTGATTGGCCCCTGTGAAGAGAGAAGGGACAAGAAGTCACTATAAAAGCCTTGAACTTCTTTGGCTAGAGGCAGTCTTTGGAGAGAGTCTTTGGCAAGCAGTCTTCTGGAGATAGTCTTTGAATAGTAGTCCCCTTTGGCCTGAATCTTGAGCTTGGAAGTAACTTGGGACTTGGACTGCCTCTTGGGTGAGTGAGTAGCTGGCCTTCCTTTCCTGGTGTCTTGAGAGAGATTAGTTTTGGAGACGGCTTTCCCTTCTTGGAGGAGGCCATGTGGGTGGAACTCCAGGTCCTCAGGTTGAGGGTTAACAAGCCCTGCCAGGCTGAGCCAAGCACAGGAGCAATAGTTAGTGTGATAAGGGTAGACATCTTCTCTACTTTCTTTTTGTATTTCTCTACTTTCACTCTTTCCATGTCTTTGCAAATAAAAGTTACTGAAAGTCCTTTTGGCTCGAGCTATAATATTTTAAAATTAGTGACCACAAGATTATTTTAGAATCCTCACATATTTAGTCAAACCCTAAATTTAATTCCTCACACTCCTCATTTTCTAATTCTTGCCACTACAAAAAAAGTACTAAAATATTTGGCATGGGTAGGTCCTTTCTCCTTATATCTGATTTCTTTGAGATATAGTATTCCTGAGACAAAGGGTACAGGTAGTTTCATGGCCCTAGTTTCCATGTTGCTCTACAGAATTGTTGTATCAGTTTCACAGTTCTATCAACAGTGTATTAGTGTCCCAATTTTCCCACATCCCTTCCAACTTTTATCATTTTCATTTTTAGTCTTATTAGTCAATCTGGTAGGTATAAGCTGCTATCTCAGAGTTGTTTTAATTTGCATTTCTATAATCAATAATAATTTGGAGTACTTATTCATATGACCATGGATAATTTTAATCTCTTCCTCAGAGAAATATCCAGGCTCTGTTTTTTATCATGGCTTTTAGATATTCCAATGATTCTTAGATTGTGTCTTTTGGATGTATTTCCCAAGTTGGTCTTTTTCCGGTGAAGTAATTTAGATTTCTTATATTTTTTCTTTTTTTTTGATATGGTTTTATTGTTACCTATTGTCTTATACTTTCATTAGCTTCTATTTGTCCAATTCTAATTTTGAGGGATTTATTTTATTCCTTGGATTTTCATGTTTCCTTTTCCATCTGGCTAATCCAACTCTTTAATAAGCTGTAACAGACTTCTCTACTAGTAGCAATACAATGACCCAGGATAATCCAGAGGAACTTATGGGAAAGAAAGGTATCCATATCCAGAGAAAGAACTGTAGAAACAGAAATGCAGAAGAAAAACATATGATCAATCACATAGTTTGATAGGTGTTAAAAGATCACTCTACTGCAAATGTGAATAATATGAAAACAGACTTTGAACAATGATACATGTGTAACTCAATGGAATTGCTCCTCAGCTCGGGGAGGGGGCAGGGAAGCAAGGGGGAATTATGAATCATGTAATCATGGAAAAATGTTCTAGATAAAAAAAAGTTGTTTTGCTTTTAAGTTCTTTTCTCAATTGTCTTCAGCCTCTCTTAATTATTTTTTAAATTGTGTTTTGTGTTCTTCAAAGCCTGTGTCCAATTTGCTGGAGTTTCTGTGTTTTAGCCTGGTGTTCCTTGGTCCTTCTCTGTTCCATTTGCTCTTTGTTTAATACCTGGATAGAAGCTGTAGATTCTAATTTCTTTTTTCTTTTTCTGTTGTTTACTCATATTTTTCCTTCTTCCCCCTGTCATTGGCAGTAATTTTGCTCCTCTGATTATTTGGTGGATCTGTAGGTTTGGGCTAAGGGAGGAGGTTGGGGGTAGGGGAGGGAAAGAACATGAATCTTGTAACAATGGAAAAATATTCTAAATGAATTAACTAATTAAATAATATTTTCCAAAAAAATTGTTTCCTTAAGTTTTTCTTTTTGCCTCCATTTCCATTTGGTTGATACTGTTCCTTAGGAAGTTGTTTTCTTCAGCGAATTTTTTTCCTCACCTGTTGAGTTTTTTCTTTCAATTGTCTTATTATTTATTTTTTAACTTCTTTTCAATTTCTTCCAGGAATCCTTTTGAAGCCTGACATCCTTTCACACTTTCTTTTGAGGTTTCAAATGTTTCCTTTTTGGCATTGTTGTCCTTTTCTGAGATTATATTTTCGTCTTCCCTGTTGCTAAAGTAACTTTCCATGGTCTGGGGTTTTTTGTGATTTTTTTTGTCTTTTGCTCATTTTTCTAGTTGTTCCCCCGCTCCCCTTTACCTTATGTATCTGTTGAGGTTCTCCTCTGATCCAGGGTTAGAGGGTGCACTGTTCCAAGTTTGTAGAATAATTTTCTCTTGTACTTGGGGTAATACTGACTGCCTTCTCTGGGAAGGTTTATAGTTGTTTTGTCCAGCTATATTCAACACCCCATGCTGCTAGCTCCTGTGATATTTGTGGGCATGTCTAGTCACCTCTCCATTATTTCCTTGCCCATGCCAAACCTGGTCTGGATAAGCTCTCCACCTTGGGCTCTGCTGTCCCAGGCACTCCTCTACCACGTGGGACTGAGCAGGTTACTCCACTGTAGTTCTAGTCCCCTCTCTCTGCTCCTTTGTGGCACAAGGACCCTGGTACTTTTTCTTCTTACTTGAGGCTTGTTCCTCTAGCTTTCTTTTGTCTTAAAATTATTTTTTTTGTTTGTGTGGAGGGATCAGGGAAGCAGAGAGTCCTTGACTCTGTCATCTCAGCTCCCAGCATGACCTTCTTATTTTTCCTCTTATTTGATTTTTAAATTCAGTCATTTTCAGTTCTTTCTTAAATTCTTTTTTTCAGTTTAATTTAAAATTTTTATTTTTAAAATATTTTTCCATAATTCATTTTCTTTCCCTCCCCTCTTTTTTCCCCACTTCAGGATCCAATAAGCACTTCTACTGGGCTATACAAAGGTTATCACTTATACCTATTTCCATATTATTCATTTTTGCAATAGGGCAATCTTTTAAAACCATAAACCCTAATCATGTATTCATAGTAGCAAAGTCAATTACATTGGATTGTTCCACAATGTTTCACTTTCTGTGTATAATGTTCTCTTGGTTCTGCTCATTTCATTCTGTCTCAATTCCTGGAGGTTCTTCCAGTTTATATAGAAAACCTACAGGTCATTATTCCTTACACCACAGTAGTATTCCATCACCATCATATACTACATTTTGTTCAGCCATACCCTGATCAAGGGATACCTCTTCATTTTTTAATTTTTGCCACTAGGAAGAGCACAGCTATGAATATATTTTTTTCAAACATTTATTAATATTCATTTTTAACATGGTTACATGATTCATGCTCCTACTTTCCCCTTCGCCCCCCCCCACTCCCCCCCCCCATGGCTGATGCACATTTCCACTAGTTTTGTCATGTGTCCTTGATCAAGACCAATTTCCAAATTGTTGGTAGTTGCATTGGTGTGGTAGTTTCGAGTCCACACCCTCAATCATGTCCACTCCGACCCATGCGTTCAAGCAGTTGTTTTTCTTATATGTTGCCTCTCCTGCAGTCCTTCCTCTGAATGTGGGTAGCATTTTTTACCATAAATCCCTCAGAATTGTCCTGGGTCATTGTATTGCTGCTGGTACAGAGGTCCATTACATTCAATTTTACCATAGTATATCAGTCTCTGTGTACAGAGTTCTTTTGGCTCTGCTCCTTTAACTCTGCATCTGTTCCCAGAGGTCTCTCCAGTTCACCTGGAACTCCTCCAGTTTATTATTCCTTTTAGCACAATAGTATTCCATCACCCGCATATACCACAGTTTGTTCAGCCATTCCCCAATTGAAGGACATACCCTCCTTTTCCAGTTTGTTGACACCACAAAAAGCACAGCTATAAATATTTTCATACAAGTCTGTTTATCTATGATCTCTTTGGGGTACAAACCCAGTAATGGTATGGCTGGATCAAAGGGCAGGCATTCTTTTATAGCCCTTTGAGCATGATTCCAAATTGCCAGCCAGAATGGCTGGATCAGTTCACAGCTCCACCAGCAATGCATTAATGTCCCCATTTTGCCACATCCCATCCAGCATTCATTACTCTCCCCTTCTTTCATTTTAGCCACTCTGCTAGGTGTGAGGTGATACCTCAGAGTTGTTTTGATTTGCATTTCTCTAATTATTAGAGATTTGGAACACTTTCTCATGTGCTTATTGATACTTTTGATTTCTTTACCTGAAAATTGCCTATTCATGTCTCTTGCCCATTTATCAATTGGGGAATGGCTTAATTTTTTTATACAATTGCTTTAACTCTTTGTATATTTGAGTAATTAGACCCCTGTCAGAGTTTTTCCTTATAAAGATTTTAACATGGTCAATCTTTGAGAATGTGCCATGTGCAGCTGAGAAGAAGGTGTATTCCTTTTTGTCCCTATTTATTTTTCTCCACATATCAATTAGATCTAATTTTTCTAGGACTTCATTCACC
>NW_025344743.1:0-1123 GCF_016433145.1 Gracilinanus agilis
TATATATATATAGCACTTTGAAGATCTTAAAATGCTCAGTAAATTTCAGGTATTATTATTTAAAGAATTTACTCCTGGAGCAGTTCTAGGTAGTACAATGGATAAAACAACAAGTCTAGTCTGGAGAACTTGGGTTCAAATCTGATCTCAGACACTTCCTAACTGTATGACCCTGGGTAAGTGACTAAACCCCAATTGCTTAGTCCTTGCCACTCTTTGTCTTAAAAGTGATACTAAGAAGGTAAGGGTCTTACAGGAAAAAAAAATTATTCTCTGAAAATGAGGAGAGTATCTTGTGCCATGCTTAATAGATAAAGGAGAGATTTTCAAGAAGTAAGCATTTACGAATAATAGCATACGGTCGGACTCAATATTGTTTATCCAACTAAAGCTGCAAAAAAACCAAAATCCTTAGAGATAAGACAGGTGAAAGTCTGACCAGGTGGGGCCATTATCACCCAATCAGAAGACTTGAATGTGAACCACCTTTTCCATTATATAAACAAACTTTTTATAGGACATTGCATGGTGAATAAATATATTCCCTAGGGCAGTACTTCTTCTCATGGTCTCAGGAGGCAGAAGGGATCTTAACTACTATCTACAACAACTGATCATTTTACAGATGGGGAAACTGAGATCTAGAGAAGGGAAAGTGTCTTGCCCCATATCACAGAGTTAGTAAAGAGCCAGGATTAAAACCCATATTCCTGACTTCAGATCTAGTCCTTTTCACTAAGTTGCTTTGCTTTTTGGAAATTAATACTCTCGTTGGACATAGTGGCACCTGCCTGTAATCCCTGCTGCTGGGGGAGGTGGAAGCTGCTGGATAACTTGAGTTCAGGAGTTCTGAGCAGCAGCAGGGCTAAAAGCCCAGTAGATGTCTATGCTAAGTCCAGCACTAATATGATGTGTTCTCTAGGAGCAGAGAGTCCTAAAGCTGCCTAAGGAGAAGTGAACAAGCCCAGGTCCCAAAAAACAGAATAAGTTAAAGCTATTGTGCTGATTAGTAGTGGAATTGGGACATGAGTGGCCACAGTACTTCTAGCCCGGGGGAGATAGGGAGACCTAGAAAAAGAAAAGAAAGGAAAGGAAAGGAAAGGAAAGGAAAGGAAAGGAAAGG
>NW_025344744.1:0-6743 GCF_016433145.1 Gracilinanus agilis
TATATATATATATATAATAAGTACTTACACTATCTTCCCCAATCACTTCCTTACCTAAAAATTAATAGGGATGGGGAAAATCCTTGTAACATTAAAATAATCCTATTCCCAAAATGAAGTTCTTCTACTGCACTCTGGTATATTATCTCTCTGCCAACAAGAGTTAAATTGTGTCATCATAGATCCTCTGGAAAACATGGTTTATTATTGATGAGAGTTCTTAACTTTTTCAAAGTCATTTAAACTAAAAATTTTTATCCTCAGCCATTTTATTTTTTATTATACATTTTTAAAACTCTTTATTTCTTCCTGGGATTGTAGTTGAACATATATCTAAGGTGTGTTTTATTTTTGAGGCTTTCTTTGATGTTTTTTGAGTTATTGTCTTCTGCATTTATATCTTGAGTTCTTCTGTCATTGGAACATTTTTATGGTGAAATCATTTTTATCTTTTTTTTTTTTGGCTCTTTTGGGCTGCCTTGCCAAATAAATAGTGTTAAAAGCAAGACTTTGCACTTATTTTGGAGAGAATATCTGGACTTTGCTTGGCCCAGTTTCGAATTTTCTTTGGTCTATCTGTTTCTTTCTCTGAGCATTGAATACAGTGTTGTTTGAAGACCTCAGAGAGAGCTAGTCTGGGTACAACATGCTTTCAGTGCAGCCAAATCTGTCTGATTGAGGTCAAAGTCTGATTGCTTTCCCACTTTATGTATGAGCATTTAGCTTTGAATCTGAGCAACACAAATATGGTTTTTCCTCTCATAGGCACAAAGTAGATGCTGCCAGACTCTAATACCATCAAACTAGCTGGGAGTTTCTAGGATCAGAGCATCAGGACTGTAAGCTTCCTTCTTTGGTTGGAATTCCCTGTCCTGGTCTTTATATGAAGCTAACCATGGAAAGCTGGGGTAGAATTTGAGTCCATTTTCAAGGATCAGAGTCACACTGCTGAAGCTTTCTCCCATTCCTTGCCCAGAATACAGTCTTTCCTTGCTCTCATCTTTTGTATGTCTTAGGCAAAGGGCTCCTCATCAGGCCACTCTAGATCGGAGACCCAGGTCTCAAAGTGTAAAAAAGCAGACCTACAATTTGGCACCTATTCTTCCTCCTTGTACAGTGTCAGCCTCATCTCTGAGGGATCTGGGACTTTTTCTTAAGCTTTGTATGCATAGTCCCAGGAATTTTTTCAGTTTCCACACTAGAAAGCTCCATGTTTCGCACTTCTATCAAGACCCAGACCCCAATGTTTACAGATTATAGTTTGTCTCTCTATGATGAAATGAGTTGGAAAAATGGCTAATTTTTTTTCCCTTTCATGTACTGAAAAATATTTAGTCTAATACTTTTTTCTTTGTGGAATAGATGGGAGAAGAGAGGAGATGAGGGAGAAAGAGATGGCCTGCACTATTTCCTCATACTCAAACATCTTTTTTTCTTGTCTTCCATCTCTGCTTAAAGATCAAATATTTTTGTTTGTTTCATTTGTGGTGAGAATGTCAAGATTAATCTGATTGTTTCTATAATAGCATTTCCATTATACAAAACTCTCATGTGTATACTCCTGACAGTTATATCCATCCCTAAAGAAGTTTTAAAAACTGTAGCTTTCTTTGTTTCATAGCTTTCCAAGGGGACAGTTACTGGTAATGGCTTTCTATGTGCTAGACTGGTACTTGGAAAGCTCTTGTATTTGAAGCAGTTCCATCAAAATGGAAGCTACCAGAACCTGTTCCATGCTAGAATATCTTTTGAGAAATGAAGAATATCAGCTCAAAGCAATGAGTAATAGGATGAAACCTCTGTGCAGGATTTTACTAATAAAGAATAAATATCCATTACTCATATGCTATGATTCTATAAAGCCATTAAGTAGGTCTGTGAAATCAAGACTGGCCAAATGAACCTAATTAATTCCCTACTTTTAGACAAAACTTCAGAGCAATATTATTTAAGATATGAGATTTTTCTGTTAATTTCTTTGGAAATTATTAATTTAAGCTTTTAAATCTTGTCAAGCTTTTGTAAATATACAAAATCCTTATCCCCCTCACCCTCACAGTGAGTCTGTTTTTCATGATACAACTTATGAAATAACTAATACATAACAAATGTTTATTTGTGTTGGTTCATGAATATTTTTTAAAGATTCAGACACTGTTTTTTTCACTAGACACAAAGGCCAAAATCACTTCACCACTTGGATTACCTTAAGTACACTTAGAACGTGTCCTTTGTCATAGTAACAAGGAAACAATATTAACCCAAGATATAATACTGAAGCAGGGTATGAAGTGCTCTTAGCAGAAGGCTAAATAGATATCCGCTCCTTTTTCTGTATTCAATTACACCTTTCTTGGAATCAAATGAGACAATGGTTCTGTAGGTCAGTGGAACCAAGAGAGGATTTCTCCCCTGCATTTTTCCTTCAGTTCTCTTCCTCTATAATTAAATATTGTGTTTGAATACTTTATAAACTTCTCTGGGGGAAATTCAGCAGGGACTTTATGTGTGTTCTTCATAAACATCAAATCATCTGATTTCTAGGAAAATGTTTCCTTTTATGTTATTCATTGGACTAAATTTTCATTCTATAAATACCCTTGTTTCTTTAATTTTGTGATCATTATAGAAGTACTGGTTAAAATCAGAATGACAAATTTCTGAAATCTGATATCTGACAATAAAGATAAATCAAAGACCTTTACCTCCAACATGACTTTCAGAAATTGTAATATTTAGTCCAATTCAACAACCATTTATTAAACATGTTTTTGTATGTAAGGGTGGAGAAACACAGTCCCTGTCTTTGATCAAATTACTTTTGAGTGGAGATGTAGCATATACAGAAATGAGTACAATATATAATATGTTTAAAGAGCATTGAAAACAAAAACAATATATCAATGCTAGCTTCAGCATCATCCTTTATCCTCTCCTATTTTTCATCCAGATAAAATATAGTATAGAATATGACTATCAAGAGGCTACTTTCATCTGAAAGGTTCAAAGACTTCATGCAAAAGGTGGCATCTGAATTGGATCTCAAAGGAAAACAATTAATAGATTTGAGTAAAACATTTTTTTTTCTTTTTTGTCATGGGGCATGGTCTCTGTCAATAATAGATTGGGGGAGGGATGGAGAATAAAAACCAGTCAAGTAAACCATTTTGAGTGGAACATTGTATAAAATGGAACTTTATGGATAAGACTGGAAAAGTTGTTGGGACATATTGTCATACAACAAATACTAGCTAGATGAGTTCTTAATTTACCCTACGGGCGAAACAGAGTAAATGTTCTTAGAATCATAGGATGATAGATTTTTTTCACTGAAAAAGTCTGTAGAGGTCAATTAGTTTTTATGAAGGTGAATGATATAATTAGATACTTGGATTAACAAGGTTATATTGCAGTTATGAAAGGGGACAGACTAAAAGAAGAAAGAGGAGTTTTAATAAATTTTGATATTATTATTATCCTAACATGTATATTATTTTAGGGCTTGCAAAGTACTTTACAAGATCTCATTTTATACTCTGAAAATTCTGTGGGTTGTGTATTATCTCCTTTTTTACAGACGAAGAATTTAGTCTGAGAGAAGTCAAGTGACTCAACCAAGGTCATGTTACCAGTAAAAATCTGAGTTTAGATTTTAACTTCAATCTTCCTGACTTTAGGTCCAATGAACTATCTCCTGTATGACTTTAGGGTGAGAAGAGCTTGATCTAGGATGATAACAATGAAAATAGAAAGTGTCAGTTTATAGGGAGGAGTACAGGACATAGAACTTGACAATTGGATAGAAAGGGCAAAGAAATAGTAGACTTAAAAATGGTTCCTAGGTTTCCAAACTGGTAGAATAATATGATGATAGCTCTCTCAGTGGAAATAAGGATCTTAGGGGGGAAAATGACAGTTTGGGAGGAGAGGACAATATAAATGATTTTTATGAAGTAATGTTTAGGGTTTTTTATTATTATTATATTCTAACTACCCTGTAAATGACCTACAGTAATGATTTCCATTGAAAATAATTTTCCTAGCATTTAGAAGCACTCTAGTGTTTTAATTACTATTTTCTCCCATTTCATGAATTAATTGTAATTCATCATAACTTATCTTCCTAACTAGCCTTGTCAAATGCATTTTTTTAACCCTTATCTTATGAATACAATTTCTTTGAAAAGACTTTTCTTGGGTCTTACAAGTAGAGGATACTTCATAAACATTTAAACACTTCTGATACTGTGATTATGTAGTTTTTCTCCTTTGGAAAAAAGTGAAGGGGTACCTTATAGGCATTGAGATGAAAACAATGGGTTGAATTTTATAGGAATAAGCAACTGTCCTGTTTAAAGGATTAAAAATGAGAATTTTGATGTTATATTTTAGTCATTTCAATTATGTCTGACTCTTCATGACCCCTTTTCAGGATGTTTCCTCTCCAGTTCATTTTACAGATGAGGAACCTATGGTAACCTGAGTTAAATAACTTGCCTAGGGCCATACAGCTTATAGGTGTGTGAGGCTGCATTTGAACTTGGGTTTTCCTGACTCTAGCTCTGGCACTCTACTATGCCACCTCATTGCTTATGTGATTCTAATGCTTCTTCTTTACTTCTTGACTAGAAAATGAGCTTGTTTCAAACTAGCTGCTTATATGTGTCTTGTTTTCACAGTATGATGAACATGGAAATATATATTCTATGATAATACGTGTATAATCTATATAATTTTACCTGCCTTCTTGAGGGGAAGAGAGAAGAGTCAGGAAGGAGGGAGAGAACATAAACTAAAAAATGTCAAAAAATGAGTATTAAAATTGAATTGACAAATAATCTGGAAAAAAGATATGTAATAAGAAAAAATATAACGGAATGAAGGCTTAAAAAACTAGATGCTTAATGAACATGTGTCTTAAGTATTGGATGTGGATCATTAGTGATTTTTGGGCAAGACCCCTCTCAATCTCAATATCCTTGTCTGTAAAAGGAGAGTAATAATTTCTGTGACCATTCATTTCAAAGGAATGTAAAAGTGTTCTTTATATGCTGGAAATACAAAAAAAAAACTCATTAATGAGTTGTCATTCTTTTTGGGGTGGGTAGAGGGAGTTGCATAGAAGGATGGAGGTAATACTATATGCACAGATAAGTAAATATAAAACATAGTCATTTCTGGGACTCCGGTGACAAGTGGCACTGAAAATAGGCAACATGTAAGAAGTAGCACTTGAATTAAACCTGGAAGGGATCTAAATGGGCAGGAGTGTATCCCATCTATGGGCCACAGTCTGTATAAAGGTAAGAAGAAAGAAAAGGATATCATATTGTCAGAGTCACTTATATCTGGACCTCAACAATATAAAAGGAAATATTTGGAAGGAAGGACCTTTACATTATCTTCCACCTCCAAAGTTCTGTTATTCTATGATACACTTTTCTGTTCAATGTCGATGCTACTTATATTCCTGATACTTAGATAGTTTGCCTGAAGGCTATATTGGAAAAGGCAACATCCCTAAATAGGTTGTGCAGAAGCCCAAGGGAACTAGAATTTTAGCTTCAACTTTTGCATAACTTGCATAACAGCTGAGAAAATAAAAATCAGATATCTCAAGGACATTAAAAAATAGCTTTGGTTCCGGGTTAAGATGGCGGCAGAGTAAGAAGCAGCTCTAAACCTCTCCTGACCGAAACACACAAAACTCCTCAAGGGGACATAAAAACAAGTCCAGACGAACGGAGGAACCCCACAACAGGACACAGCGTGGAAGGTACGTGGAATCGAGACATTTCCAAGCTAAAAAGGGCTCTCACTCAAGCGCAAGCTGAGCAACCGCCCCACCCCCACCCCCTCCACACTCTCCTATAGCTCTGAACCCAGCTAAAAAGAAATAGAGCAAGTTTGGGGCACCCATCGAGTCATCAGCAGCTCCGGGACCTGTTCCTGAGAGCAGCAAGACTTAGGACCCCATTAAGTCAAGAACGCACGCGAAATCTGAGCGCGCTCGGGAGCGGACGCTGGGAGCGGAGCGCTGGCTGAGCAGAGGCGTGGGTGGAGGTAAACACAACCAGGAACTAAAGCCTAAGTGGGGAACCAGTGCAGACGGGTATACGACTGTGGAAGTAGCGCCCTGAGACTTGTAAAGAAACCTCCTGCAGAGGTTCAAGCAAGGGAATCCACCAGGGGGCTTGACCTTGGGAAAAACTAGATCTCAGTCCTCAGGAGCCAATAGATCTCAGACAGACACTGAGAGCGAGGATAAACCTGAGAAGCTGCTGGGCTAATGATGGCTAACCAGTTACAGGAAATTCAGAAGAGAAAGAATAATAACAAAAAAAAGAAGTCTTTAACACTCGACAGCTTCTACACAGAGAAAATCCAGACAACCGAGCAAACAGAGGAGGAGAACAAACAACCATCCAGACCCTCCCCAAATAAGGAAAACTCCTCACAACCTATGGAAGAGTTCAAATCTGAGATTTTGAGGAAAATGGAAGAGATCTGGCAAGAAAATAACAGCTTAAAAGGTAGAATCTTGCAACTGGAAAGCGAGGCTCAGAAACCAAATGAACTGATAAGCAAATTGAACACAAGAAATGACCAGATTGAAAAGGAATACCAGAAGATTATGGCCGAAAACAAGAAGATTATGGCCGAAAATCAAAAGATTATGGCCGATTACCAGAAGATTATGGCCGAAAATCAATCCCTAAAGGCTAGAATTGAGCAAGTAGAAA
>NW_025344745.1:0-1066 GCF_016433145.1 Gracilinanus agilis
TCTCTCTCTCTCTCTCTCTCTCTCTCTCTCTCTCTCTCTCTCTCTCTGTAGGTGGATAGTATTTTTCATCATGAGTTCTTTGAAATACCTTGGATTGCTTTCTTGATCACAGGAGCTAAGTCATTCCCTGTTGATGATCATCTTCATAATGTTATTCTTGGGGAACAGCTAGGTGGCTCATTTGATTGAGAATCAGGTATCGTGATAAGAGACTGTGTTTAAATCTGACCTCAGGTACTTCCTAAATGTCTGACCCAAAATCAATGAAACCCTCTGGCATAATCCTTACCATTCTTTTGCCCTGGAATATATATATATATATATATATATATATATATATATATATATATATATATATATATATATATGTAAATGTTACTTTGGTCAATATTTTCCTGGTTTTGCTCATTTCATTTTGTAGGAGTTCATATGAGTATCTTAGATTCTTGCCCTTTATTCTTATAAGATAATAGTAATCCCGTTAGAATCATAAATCACATGTGTAGCCATTCCCCAATTGATGATGATCTCCTTGATTTCTAATTTTCTGAAAAAAAAATAACTGCTATATTTTTTTACAAGTAGGCTCCTTTCTCCTTTTTTAAAAAATAAACTTGCCTCAGTTTACTAAATATTTGAGAAATGAGATCTTTATCAGAGAAACTAGTTATATTTTACTATTTTATTGTTTTTCTTCTAACTGCTGCTGCATTAGATGAGTTTGTGTAAAAATGTTTTAATTTCTTGTAATAAAATTATTTATTTAATTTCACAATATCTATTATTAGGATCAAGACTCTCCCATTATCCAAAGATCTGACAGGTATTGTTTGCCACGCTAACCTAATTTATTTATGATATCACCAATTATGTCTTAAAAGAGTATGTGATTTTGGTCTATGAATTATGTCTGTAGAACTGTTTTTTTTACAGAAAGTGTTTATCAAATGGTGAGTTCTTATCTGAAAAATTTGGATCTTTAAATCTATTAAAAATAGGTTACTATGATACTTTGATATTATGTATTGTGTGTCTAATACATTCCATTGATACATCAGGCTGTTTC
>NW_025344746.1:0-1137 GCF_016433145.1 Gracilinanus agilis
TAAAATAAATAAGTTTGATTATATTACATTAAAAAGTTTTTGTACAAGGGAAAACAATGCAACCAAAATCAGAAGGGAAGAGGTTCCGGGTTAAGATGGCTGCAGAGTAAGAAGCAGCTCTTAACCTCTCCTGACCGAAAAACACACAAAACTCCTCAAGGGGACATAAGAACAAGTCCAGACGAACGGAGGAACCCCACAACAGCTCACAGCATAGAAGGTACGTGGAATCGAGGCATTTCCATGATATAAAGGGGTGAAACAGCTCTCACTAAATCGCGGGCTGAGCAACCACCCCACCCCTACCCCCTCTACACACAACACCTATAGCGCCAAAGCCAGCTAAAAAGAAATAGAGCAAGTTTGGGGCACCCATTGAGTCATTGGCAGCTCCGGGGACTGTTCCTAAGATCAGCAAGATTTAGGACCCCAAAAAGCTAACGAACGCACACAAAATTTGAGCAGGGGAGTAGGGCGCCCAGAGTGGACGCAGGGCGCAGAGCCCAGGCTGAGTGCGCAGGCACGGGCGGGGGCGTGGGTGGAGGCAGACACAGCCAGGAGCTAAAGCTCTGAAACCCTGAGTGGGGAACCAGTGCAGACGGGTATACGACTGTGGAAGTAGTGCCCTGAGACTTGTAAAGAAACCTCTGGCAGAGGATCAAGCAAGGGGGTCCACCAGGGGGCTTGACCGCAGACATACCCTGAGCGCGAGGATAAACCTGAGAAGCTGCTGGGCTAATGATGGCTACCCAGTTTCAGGAAGTTCAGAAGAGAAAGATCAACAACAAGAAAAAGAAGTCTTTAACACTCGACAACTTTTACACAGAGAAAATCCAGACAACCGAGCAAACAGAGGAGAAGAACAAAGAAGCATCCGGATCCTCCTCAAATAAGGAAAACACCTCACAAGCTATGGAAGAGTTCAAAACTGAGATTTTGAGGAAAATGGAAGAGATCTGGCAAGAAAATAACTGTTTAAAAGGTAGAATCTTGCAATTGGAAAGTGAGGCTCAGAAACGAAATGAACTGATAAGCAAATTGAACACCAGAAATGACCAGATTGAAAAGGAATACCATAAGATTATGGCCGAACACCAGAAGATTATGGCCGAAAACCAGAAGATTATAGCCGAAAAT
>NW_025344747.1:0-2684 GCF_016433145.1 Gracilinanus agilis
CCTTCCTCCCTTCCTTCCTCCCTTCCTTCCTCCCTTCCTTCCTTCCTTCCTTCCTTCCTTCCTTCCTTCCTTCCTTCCTTTCTTTCTTTCTTTCTTTCTTCCTTTCTTTCTTTCTCAGGTCACCCCTTCTGTCTTTTGAGTACAAAACATCACCCTATCCCTGGTCATGTAATAACATCACCCCATCAGTTGATCTCTGGTCCTATAACTCCTGTTGTTAAAAGGGTATAAGAACCTCAAACCCCATCTCCTCTGGGAGGCAGTATTCTACCTGCACCTGCCTCCCAGCCATTCAACTCAATAATTCAACTTGCATTCAACTTAATAAATTTCTCTATTTTTAAGCTTATCATTGGAGATTGTCATTCTGGAAGAAAGCACCTTTCATGGCCCAGATTTAATCACTAGCTTTCTCACAACAGTAAGTTGAAAATTGTTATTATGTGTAATTGGGAAAGTAAAATATCTTTGAATAAAAAAAGAAGATATGGATAAACTGGAGAAAATCAACAAGGGGAAGATAGGATATATCTTTGGGGGTCTTCTGTTGGTGAAGAAATTCTCAATTTTAATGAAATAATAGAATTTTATTAAATTTGCAAAATTGAAAGCTAAATATGTATATTTGATTTAAATATGTACATAAGTAACTAATGTGAAATAATCTCTGATAGACCAGCTAAAATCATGAAATACAGTTTTTCTTCCACAGTTCTAAATAAAGATTTTCTTTGGAGAGCAAATCTGTCTCTATTCTTTTATGTATGATTATTCTTCCATATTATTAAAAGCCAGCTCATAAGACATAATGGAGAGGTCTCCTCATCATGGAAGAAAAAAGCCTCAAGAAAAATTCTTTCCTCTATTGCAAAATGGATCATTTTGCATTGACAACTTTGTTTTATGGAACTCCTTGTCTTGAGCTTCTTGCATTAAGGTAAGTCCCAGACTGACCTTTGTTTTAGGCTGAACAATGGAGCATTAAGCACCCTGAAAAGGAGTGATAGAAATACTCAAACCTTAAGTACCATTTTTTGTCTTCTTAGCTTCTCCTAGGCCACTCCCTGGCACCTCAGCCCTTAGCCTATAAGCTCTTTCCCAAGCCTGCTCATAACCAGTTAGTGTGTCCTATATTCCCCAAAGGCGTATATATAATACCTCATGTTCTTCAGCTCTCGGGAAAATCCTCTTTCAAGGTGTTTTTCCCGGAGACATTGTTCCCAGAGTCCCAGAGTCTTTGTGTGGTATCTAATGCATGATTCTGTGTAGGGTCAATTAGAGCATTGTCTTTCTTATCCTGAATAAAGACTTGTTCTTTTTAACTATTTTGGTGGTTCTGTGTTTTTCAAGATTGATAGCCTCATATGCCAAAAAAGATATTAAGCAAAGAAACTGCTTATGTCCTTCTTTGTGCCTCTTAAAACAAGATATGATTCTCCTAACTGATGATAATCAACATTGAACATGAAGTCATAGCAAGAAATGTATATGTCAGGTAGAATTTTTAAAGAGCTCTCAGGAGGGAAAAATCATAAATTCCATTCAATATTTATTGCTAATACAAAGGACTGCTGGAAATTCTTGTAAATGTTTAAAGAAACAGCTGTGGGGGCATTAAGTTTAATCCTGAATCATTAACATTTTCCACCCCTTTCTAAAGTCTAGACAATCAACAAAAGAATAAATTAAGCTTTGATTTATTGCATTTGCTGATTCTTGAGGTGTGATTTGGCAAATTTAACAATTGATGCTCTAGCATATTCCTGTATATATTCTTCAGTAAAAGACATAATTAAGTCCATAAATTAAGAGGGAAACATAGAGATGGTATCAATAATTGGATAAAAAGGCAAGGAGTACCACAAGATACGGTATTATTTATAAGTTTCTTAAAAGCTGAAGCATATTTCCTTCCTATCCTACCTACTCTGATTGCAGTTTCTCCTCCTACTCCCCTCTTTCAAACAGAATTTATTACAAGAAAAATGCTTTCAAGATATTAAATTGCCAGAATGTTTCCTCATTTTTGCTTCTAGCCTCTTGCATTATAAAGCCATTCATTTTGAACTAGTGACAAAGCTTTTTTTCCCCTCCTTTCTACTATTACCATATTATAGTGAGATCTTGGAGGGCTTTTGAAACTATTGCAGCCATTATGGTTATAGTTTGTTCTTTGACCCATTTTATGCTCTATAAGTCTGTTATAAATATATTGGTTGGGGTGAGGAATGATAGACAATTTCTTATCCAGGGTTCTTGGAGAACCCAAGGAGAATCTGTAGTCTGTAGACTGGTTCAAATGAAGTTGTCGACATGGAATCTAGAGTCCCCAAACTTGTAGCTTAGTGAGGTATGAGGAACCCCAAGTTTAGAAATAGTTTGTAGGTTGAAGACCCCCAAAGCTTGTGCTTGTTCCCTGTTCCCATGAGAATCCACCCTGAAGGGAATCTCAGGCTGGCAGTTGCAGACTGAATAATGGACCCTAGGGTAAATGCTAAATACCCTTTTGTCCTAGGTAGTCTTCCCCATTGTATCAAAGACCTTCCCAGGAAGACTACCTGGGCGGGGACCATCCTTTAGTATCCATTGTGTAAGCAGCCCCTTCCCCTACACCCTAGCCTCTAGCTATGATCCCTTTCTCTAGCTTGATTGTATCCTGTCAGTATAATGTCAATCATCTCTCC
>NW_025344748.1:0-8800 GCF_016433145.1 Gracilinanus agilis
TGTGTATTGGCTCCTTGGTGGAAGAGTGGTAAGGGTAGGCAATGGGAGTCAAGTGACTTGCCCAGGGTCACACAGCTGGGAAGTGTCTGAGGTCAGATTTGAACCCAGGACCTCCCATCTCTAGCCCTGGCTCTCAATCCACTGAGCTACCCAGCTGCCCCTCTCCTTTTACTTTTAAGCTAAGTTTCAGAGTCTTGCATTCTTACAGAAGGAAACCTTCCCAAATCTCAGGGGTTCACTCTAACCCCCCACCCCCTCCAACATCTTGGTGCCCAACGTTTTTGGCTCTCCTGAAAGCTACTCCCCTGTACCTTGGATCACCTGACAAGGACACTGCTTCTCATGTAGGCCAGAGCCTTTCTTGGACTCCTGAAATCCCCATCTTTTGGGTGATATCTTTGTGGATCTCCTGCTCTCTCTTTCCTATTGGCCCCAGAGGTCAGTCTGGCCGCTGGATTTGGAATCTATCATCTCTGAAAATACTTGAAGACATTCTGGTGTAAGAGGAGTCTCTCAACTCAATGTGAAACTGAGTGCTACAGGTCAGGCAACCCCTGTGGACACACAGTTGTTGACCCTCATTGTGTGATTGGCCATTCCACATCTAAATGGGACAGAGACAGAGCATACCCTGAGATTCCCCTTTGGGGTGTATACTTGAAAATTGTGCAAAATTGGCTCTAGATAGCTTGAAAAAAAAAGAAACTAATTTCTTTTTGTAATGTTGAATGGCCACATTACATCCTTGGTAAGCAAGAAGCATGGCCTATCCTTGGCACCCTGAATTATCACACCATCCAACAATTGTATTTGTTTGCAGGAGGGAAGGGAAATGGACAGCATTATCCTATATTTCAGCATTGATTAAACTTAGAATCCTGAGCTTAGGAGGGCTTCGCCCTATGTGCCTTATAATACCCTTGCTTACTCCTTGAGGTAAGCCCTCAAAAGGATATTTTGGATGACAGCATTCAAAGGCAATTTAGCCTCCCTGAGGGAAGAGGAGATAATGCTACTCCATCAGGCTGAGGTCCAACCAAAGCCTCCCTATGCTTCAACCTCACAGAAATACCAACCCCTCCAGGATCACCTCCTCAACCCTGGGCTCCAAAGTCCCCACCTTATTCTCTGTTTCAGAGCCAGAGGCTACTCTCAACAGAAATATCTTGTTGTTGCTCCACACCTGGAGAGGACTGAGCTCCATCAATAGGGTGTGTCACTCCCTGTGAGGTAGAGCCTTCACAAAAAGTCTTTGTTCTGGTATGTTGACTGGGGAAAAAACATAGAACTATTAGTAGTCAGAAAAGCCACTCTTTAATTAAGGAAAGGGGTAACAGGGCTGAGTTAGGCCTCTACACAGAGCTATGTTCCACACATGCCTATGCAGAGTCTGAGGCCTGAACTCTGGTTGCTCTGGGCCCTGGGAGAGCCAATGGTTAGAAATTCTGACCCCCCCTCCCCCAATAGTGTCCTTAGTATTCTGGAGACCAGAGGCCACTGATGGGTCACTGGAGGCTATCTCACTAAATACCAAGATTTTACTAGACACACCTGGTCTCACTCTAAAGGTATGTAGGACACTGAATCCAGCTACCCTCTTCCCTCTTCCAGGAGACCCTGTCCCCCATGACTGAGGAGTTGATAGACCTGCACCTTTTCAAGGGGACCAGACCTCAAAGATCCTCCTCTCCCTGAGACAGAGATGGACTGGTTAACAGATGGCTCCTCCTTTATGGAAAATGGGATTAGGAAGGCAGGTTATTCTATAGTCTTAGAGACAACCATAATTAAGGCAAAGGGACTTCCCTCTAGTACTTCAGCACAGAAAGCAGAGATGATTGTCCTTACAAGAGTGCCCTATGGAAAGAAAGGGATTTATTAACTGCCAAAAACACCCCCTTAAAACCCGGGGAGTAGGGGGCTGCTGGGTAGTTCAGTGGATTGAGAGTTAGGCCTAGAGATGGGAGGTCCTAGGTTCAAATCTGGCCTCAGACACTTCCCAGCTGTGTGACCCTGGGCAAGTCACTTGACCCCCATTGCCTACCCTTGCCACTCTTCCACCTATGAGACAATACACAGAAGTTAAGGGTTTAAAAAAAAAAAACAACACGGGGAGTAAATTCTGAATTTTCTTAAGGCAGTCACTTGACTACCAAAATTGCTGTGAGGGCATCAAGATCTATATTCCAACATAGCCTGAGGGAATCCCAGGGTATACCTAGCTGCGAAGAAGAAGGCTGCACAAGCCAACCCTTTGACTGCTTTAACTCTAACTCCACTACATCCCACGGTGCCAAGGGACACTTCTCCCTCATATGCTAAGGAGGAAACTGAACAGGCTGGACCACTGCTCCTTCCAAAGAACTTAATGTGGAAATTGGTTATGGGGTTACAGAACTCCACACACTTGGACAAAGAAGCACTAACTGCTTTGATGAAGCCACTTTTCACAGGCAAAGGCATCTCTAAGACCATCTGAGAGGTCTGCATGTCCTGTGCCTCTATACTCAGACAAACAGCACTGGAGCTCTTAAATCCTCTCCTCTCTTTAAGCCCTTCCAAAGGAGAGGGAAATCACCTGGGGAAGATTGGCAGATAGATTTCACCCACCTGCCACCTTGCAAAAGGTACAAGATACTTTTAGTCTTTGTAGACACTTTTACAGACTGGCCTGAAGCTTTCTTGAGATCAGAGAAAGTATCACAAAGGCCTTACTTAAAAATCATCCTTGGGTGTGGCCTTGCAAAAATGCTTCAGAGTGCAAATGGCCCTGTCTTTATTTCACAAATTGCCCAGATAGTTTCCAAGGAACTGGGAATTGAGTATCATTTACACTCAGCCTGGCACCCCCAATCTTCATATCATTTACACTCAGCCTGGCACCCCCAATCTTCAGGGAAAACAGAACATATGAATCAGACCCTAAAAAGAGCCTCACCAAACTGTGTGAGGAGGCTTGATTGGGTCCAAGCTCTCCCAATTGCCCTAACCAAAATCAGGATTGCTCCTTGGGCAAATTTAGGACTGAGCCCATTTGAACTGTTGTATGGGAGACCTTTTCTAACCTCTGATGTTCTTTTAGATACAAAAAATCCACAGCCTTTCTTGGTTTTCTAAACAACTTGGCCTGATCCACCAGGTTCTGAGAGAATAATCAAACCCTCCCCAAACCCTCAAGAGAGGATATGAAGGAATCCCTCCACCCAGGCCAAACAGGTGATTTGGTATACTTGAAAATGTGGAGCGGGTCAGACTAGCTAACATCTCAATGGGAGGGACCCTATAATAAAATCATTCTATCCACCCCACAGCTGTAAAACTAGAGGGGCAGAATACGTGGACTCATGACTCTTGTATTAAACCCTTTATCCCTCCAGAAAGAGGTGGTGAAGAAGCCATTTAGTCCTGTGAGCCACTGGAAGATCTCAAATTCCTCTTCTGGTGAAAGAACCAACCTAAGAACACTTTGGAATAAGTAGTCCCCTCTCCCTCCCTCCTTGTGATCTTAAATCTCTTGTTTTAGCCATTACTATCCCTTTCATTACATTTTGGGTCTTTTCCTATGTTTTAAATCATGCACACTCAGCCAGCTGGAAAGATAATTCTCTGATTCAACTTGGGGAAGCAGTAGCCAAAGCAGGTCCCTTGACTGTTGCGTGTGTATTGTGTTATTTAAAATCACTTGGGATATTGAGAACTACATTTCCCGTGGTCCAACGGGTTTCCTGTTTTAGTTTATGTCTTCAAGGTGAGGGATGGCTTTAAATATTGGGAAGTGACTTTGAACTTCCTCTTGAGCTACCTGGGTGTGGGGAGATTAAAAAGGTAAAATGGCTGAGGCAAGGTTTGAATAGGTTTCTTATAGGTGTGTGGTCGATTTATCTCTATCAGCATGGCTTTTATTAAAATACTATTCTCCCTTTTAATATCTGCCTTCCTCATTTTTAATAACTACAGTTTGGCCAACCAGAAGGTTGAAAGTTGGACCCTAAATTTTTTAGATAGCCTAATGAGAGCATTTAGAGCCATGCCTGCCTTTTGGCCATCTTGCTCAGCACTTTTGAGCAATGCTCGCCATGTTTTTGCTAAAAGCAACAGCATGTTTTTGCCTCCCGTGGGACTCAGCCAGCAAGCTGAGCCCGGCCCACCTTGGGCCGCTTCTGGCTTCTGGGTGCCCTGCCAGTGCCTCTGCCTCCGCTTCTGACTCCTGACCTGGACTCCATTCCTGCCTGGCCCGCCAGTACAGACCGCTGCCTCACGTTCCTGCCTGCCCTGATCTCTGCCTAATTCCAAGCCCACCAGAGCAGACCTCTTTTGTTGGTCCTCTCTGCAGAATCCCGAGCCCCAACAGCAATGACCCCCAGCTGCCACTTTCACTACTGCCTGGCTCTGACTTGCCCACATCTTGATCTTCAGAGACTGCTGCAGCTGCTGCTTAAGATTTGGTATTGCTGCCCTCCCCCCCCCCCCCCAATCTCTTGGTAATGGCCTGCATTCTAGCCTCCACGTGATTTCTCTAAAGGCCTGATTTAGGCACCCCCCTCACCCCCCACAGGCTCTCCACGTGGGTATTTTTCTAAATACTGACCTAAGTTTTTCTCTAACCCCAAGCCCACGATTCCACATGGGCGTGCTAGTATTTACACTTCAAACAGGAAGTAAAATGACAAACTTTTTTGCGATTATTAAACTCAAACTCAGGGGAAAAGAAATTCACCCCATATCTGCTTGGAACTTTGAACTAAGAGCAGTGACTGATTATAAGGACCCTGAATTTGAACTTTAAATGGGACCAGAGGTGGATTTTAAAACCTCAGAACTCAGGGTTTTAAAAAGACTCTGTATCTTACTGCATTTTGCTGATTAGTTTTGTGAATTAATTTTGTTAATTTTGTTGATTTTCCTGTTGCACTGAATCATTTTAAGCTAATGAAGTTTTTGGCTGCTAGATTAATTCTGTGATTTTATTGTAACTCCCAAATAATGAGAAAAATCTATTAGAACTGGTAAGAGGGTTTTGACTAGCTTGTTATCTGGTACTCATATTATATTTCCTAATTTATTTCAGGTTTCATTTTTACTGTAATCAAAAACAAAGCTGTGTTCTCGTACCATTTGAACATCTTACACATTTTTAAAGTTGTAAATTGCCTTATGTATACTGGATTTATAGCAGCACATGTCTTTTAAGTTTTTATTCTATCTTGGTAATTGTGTACAACCTTAGAGATTTTGATGCCTTGAGATTTAAATTGTGATTTTATGAGAGGTCTTTTAAAAATTTACTTTAGATGCCTAGTACCCTTCCGTGTAAATGATAAGGTTTTTATGTATTTATTTTAAAGAATTGTTGTCTTAAAGGATAAGCTTTATATATTTTATTGTGAAGAATTGTTTTATATATATATATTTTTTATGTTAATCTCTATGCTTTTATCAGAAGGATATAGAATTCCTGAGGATAATTTAGACCAGAAGGTTTTTTTTTTAATATCAGATTTTTATATGGAAGCAGTAACAGAATTTGTTGAGAAACTCTTAGCCAAGGTTTAAAAGTTGTAACAAGTATATGATTTTTTAAACATCATTGTTTATTGTTTTAAAATGTGTTATTAGAAATTATGGTACTCTAATTGAATGTGCATTGTGAATCTGCTATTTTGTAAAACCCATTTACACTCACAGAAAATCTCATTTCTGGGTAACAAAATGCTTCACTAGGTCTAAGCTATATATATATATATATGTATGTATTTGATTTTTAAAACATTCTTTTTTTAATTAGAGCAATTGATTTTTCCTTTTTCTCATCTTGTACTGGAAGTACATATATAATCTTATTTATCCTTTTTTTGATTTTACAGTGATATAAGCTTAATGCAAATATATGTTTACCTGAAGAGCCTGAGACTTTGGGACTGTGATTTAATGCCTCTCTGTCTGATTCCAGGAGAACTGCCGAGCCACATGGTCACGAAGATTTGACTGAGAATCTTCATGGATTGCTGGAGTTCTATGCCAATGCTTGAAACTGGGGTTTGAGTTTTGGAGTCAGCTTTTCTAACGCTTAGAGACTCAGTCCCCCTCAACTTAAATTCCTAGTGAAGCACCTAAGATTGGCTATCATTTTATGGCTCATTCCTTGAGAAGGTACAGGGAAAAATCAGATCAAAGAAAGGCATTTCCCTTATTCCTCTCTCTATATAGAGAAAATGGCAATTTTTCTGTAGTCCTGGCCCTGAATGGGTAATTGCAAACTGCTTAAATCACTTTAATTAGGCCTTGATTCAAAGGCCTGTTATAAGTTTATTTTCCTTACATTTTTGCACATTTTACATTTCATTCACAAGTTAATTTTTCTTCTCTTTTTTTGAATTTTATTCTTTTTATTATTTCTTTTGCCAATTGATTTCATGTACCCCCGTGACTCACTTAGCCATGCATCCTTGGCTGATCTTTTCAGGGGAATAATGTGTTATTTAAAATTTTCCTCAGGGGGGTGTGTGTTAAGTTTTTATAATCATAATGTCTGAATTATAATCTATAATGCAAGTTAATTTTTACTCCTTTAGGAGTAATCTCAGGGGGGTAATGTGTAATTTTCAGAAGAAAATGTATGCTTTATAATCTATAATGTAAAGTTTAAATTCTTTGAGAGTAATTTCAGGATAAGGATTTTGCCATCTCCCCAGAATCCAGACGATGAACCTGTTTGGTGGAGGCACCAAAAGATGCCTGAAGAGCCTTCACTGGATCGTGAAGATCCAAATTTGAACTTTGGGGTACAGTTGATTTGAACTATGGGGGCTGAATGAGTTGAATGCATTTGTTTTGAATGTATACTCTTATGCCAATGGGGGACTGCCCAAAATTGGCTTTTTGTCAATGCGGCTAGCTTTATTCCTCTTTTCTTTTGGTTTAAGATCCACTGA
Organism: Gracilinanus agilis; assembly: GCF_016433145.1. Lineage (NCBI taxonomy): Eukaryota > Metazoa > Chordata > Mammalia > Didelphimorphia > Didelphidae > Gracilinanus > Gracilinanus agilis. Next base: position 6,933 of record NW_025344748.1, read on the forward strand.
AAAAGACCAGTCTTTTTCAACGGATCTCAGGGGGGTAATGTGTTATTTAAAATCACTTGGGATATTGAGAACTACATTTCCCATGGTCCAAAGGGTTTCCTGTTTTAGATTACGTCTTCAAGGTGAGAGATGGCTTTATATATTAGGAAGTGACTTTGAACTTCCTCTTGAGCTACCTGGGTGTGGGGAGATTAAAAAGGTAAAATGGCTGAGGTGAGGTTTGAATAGGTTTCTTACAGGTGTGTGGTCGATGTATCTCTATCAGCATGGCTTTTATTGAAATACTATTCTCCCTTTTAATATCTGCCTTCCTCATTTTTAATAACTACACTATGAAGAACACCAAAATTGGAGAGAACCCCAGGCCTCTAGACTGTAGTCTCAGTGCCTTTGAGGCTTACCCAAGACCCAAGGCTTCCAGGAGATCTGCATATACTCCAGTTTTGGCTACTCCCCTATGGAATATGTGGACCTTGCATTTGTAACATTGTCACTTTTCTAGTTGTTTCTAGAGTGAAAGTTCTCATCGGAGTCACCGAGATGCCATTACAACCCCTGCAACTGTCCCAGCCTGACCCCTGGACATTGTCTACAGACAGTACCTTTCTCTCCTGACAATAAGCAGGTACAGTTCTACAACCATTTTAAGCTCTGAAGAAGCTACAGAAGACTGAGACTATTTCCCCTTTTTCTATTAGATATTTGGAGAGGCGGGGAGATGGCATGGGCATTTCACTCCCAGAAACTCAGAAAAAATATTAGCAGGGAAATTCCTTTACTCCCTTATACCCTTTTGACTCCCAACCCAAAACTTCTGATTCTGAGAGGATCCTCCTTTGATTGTCCCATTGATTTGAGATGGACAAAGAGACACACCTTATCCATCTGGGACCACCCCATGTTTTTGGGCAAACCTCCCTCCCCTCCCCAACCCCTTGCTCCAGAGTCATTTCCTCACTGTTGTAAAGGATATAAAAACCCCAGAATTGAAGCATTCTGGGAGCAACCCTCCAGGTTGTTCTACTCATGCTGTCTTGCTGGCCAAAGATTCAACATTACCAATAAATCTCTCCTTTTACTTTTAAGATAAGTTTCAGAGTCTTGCATTCTTACAAAAGGAAATCTTCCCAAACCCCAGGGGTTCACTCCAGCCCCACCAAACAAGGCCACAGAGAAACCATGATGATAGCACTCTGAGGCTTAGTGCAAGCTGAGTCGAAGACAGTGTGAGCTCTGGGGGCTGCCAGGGGAAGCTCACTCTGGTTACAGGGAAACAGTGGTGATTGCTGTCCCAAAGGAAACCTATTTAAGAACTATTTAAGAAGACAGCAAAAAGTGATCTTAGAAGACAGACAGAATTGTTAACATCACCAGTTGCTGTGCCCCAGCCAAGAGATTGGCTTATCTGGCAAGAGGTTCACGCCTCATTAAAAAGGAGTCCTGAGGCTGCATGTGGTGACTGGAGGAGAAACAGGAAGGGGCTGGTATGGGGAGGAGGAAGAAGACGTGTTGTAAGAGTCCTGCAAAGCCCTCAACCTGCTGCATCTTTTCGGAACCCAGATTACTGGTGAAGGCAGGAAAAGTGGGGACTGTATGCTAATTAAGTTGGCCATACTCAGCGCTCAGCTGCTACACTGCAGTCTGATTTGAATGAGTGTGAGGCGGCTCCTGTTTCTACTCTGGCTCTGGTTTGTCACAGGTGAGTGATCACATCCATCAAGTTCTGCCTAGACTCTGAGCATCTCAGTTGCTGTTTGGGGAAGGTGAGAGAGAGAGAGAGACTGACAGAACAACAGACAGAGACAGAGAGAAAGAGACAGACAGACTGAGAGAGAGAGAGAGAGAGAGAGAGAGAGAGAGAGAGAGAG
>NW_025344749.1:0-1065 GCF_016433145.1 Gracilinanus agilis
TATCTAGACAAGAGCTCAGCTAAAAAAGCTCATCTAGTCCCTCTCATGATTTTGTTGGTGTTTAATCATTTTTCAGTTGTGTCCAATTCTTCTCGATACTATTTGGGTTTGTTTGTTTTTTTAAACATTTTTGAATGGTTTGCCATTTCCTTCTCCAGCTCATTTTTCAGATGAGGAAACTGAGGCAAACAGGGTTAAAATGATTTGCCCGGAGTCACAGAACAGGTACATATCTGAGGTCAGATTTGAACTCAGGAAGATGAGTCTTGGCTCATGGTCTATTCACTTCACCACCTACTTATCCCATCTCCATTTCATAGATGATGAAACTAAACTCCAGGAGGTTAAGTGATTTGTTCAAGGTCACACAGAGAGCAAACACGAGGGGTGGGATTTGAACCCAAGTCCTCTGACTCCCGAGTCGGTAATGTTTCCTTCTTTTGGTATGCTTTACCTCCAGACCTTTCCATTCACTCTTTTGTCCAAGACAGCAACCTCCAATCCTGTCCTGCCACTGCTTTGGATTCATAGCAGGGAATGTTGTATGGAACTCTAGCCCATTTTTACTACCTGTTCATTACAAGTAAAGCAGTAGGATATAGTCAAGAACAGATCAGATACTAGGAGAAACTCCTCCAGCCACCATTCATTCACCCTGAGCCAATTTCCAGGATTTGAGCCAGAGCCTCGTGTCACTTTTAAAAATTAAGAAACAAAAGTTTTTCTAATAAATAATTAAGAAAGTATTTTATTTTTAAGAAATTATTTTCTAATAAATAATGAGCCTCTCCTACCACTAGCTTTTGGAAATTTGAAGAAGAAAAATAAATAAGCATAGCCATTGTAACAAATTGCAACAAAAGCAATGTTATAGGGAAACAATGTCACAGTGGAACTTAGTCCTAACATTGCCTTGACTAGTCTAAAAGAAATAAAATAACAATTTAATATTATTTATTATCATATTTTATATATTATTATGTATTATAATATTTATTATACATAATTTTAAAATTAAAACAAAGTGTATTATAGTTAACATTGCAGTGTAAGGATGTTATACTA
>NW_025344750.1:0-3092 GCF_016433145.1 Gracilinanus agilis
GAGGGGTTTATGATGAAACAAAGGACGGAGTTGGGTAAAATGGATAATTTTGATTATGGATCATTAAAAAGGTTTTACACAAACAAAACTAATACAGTTACAATCAAGAAAAAGAGTTATCTAGGAAAAAAAATCATTGCAAGTCTCTGTTAGAAAAGTCTCACTTTCATGATACATTTGTCAATATAAAATGGGCAATTTTCCTTTTTTAACGTTTTTCACATTGCATTTCTCCATTTTTAAATGTATTAAAATTTTTTAATAAACATTTATATTCCCTTCTTCTCATTTCCAAAAAATTTCCTTATAAAAATAAGGAAAATGTATATCTTATTCTACATTTATTTATAAATGAGGAATTTATCTCAGAGGAAATTGTGAAGAAAATTATAAACTGATGCGCCATGAAATAAGCTGAAAGAACTGAGAGAGAACATATATACTAGTACAAAAACTATATAAAGAAAAAAATGGAAAGACAGTATAATTCTGATCACTGCAGTAACAAATTACAAGTTTAGAGACTAAAAGATGAAAGAGGCTACCCATGTCCTGCCAGAGAGGTAATGAATTTAAAATGTAGAATCCAACATTAACATTAAATGATCTACATTTGTTATGAAGGTTTTAAAAATCCTTCTGGTTCTTGACAAATGGAGGGAGATTATGACTTGTTCAATTCCTTTTTTGATACTGCATTTATTTAAATAATCTGTTCATTCTTTTATTTAACTGGGTTATTTTATTTTTTTGTAAATATTCACCCATTCCCTGTTAAGTTATCAGTTTTCTTAGCATGAAAATGGCAAAAATGATTTCCTTCATTTTCAATTCATTCATGTGAATTTTTATTTTTCATTTTTGGGGTAAGCTATTTGGTTTTCGTCTTTTTATTTTAAGAACCAGTTTGGTTATTTATTTAATTGGTCATTTTTTCCTTAAAAGACAAACTTTTAAATAAAACTCCTAGTTTTATTAAAACAATTTTTTTTGCTTTTATTTGTCTTCAATCCTTCTTTCATTTTTAGAAGTTCTCCTTTGATGTTCATTTGGAATGGTTTTTTATTTATTCTTCTAGATTTTTTGGTGTCATGACCAATTCATTGATTTGTCCTTACTCTTTTTTTCTTTTGATGGAAACGTTTGGAGAAAGAAATTTTCTCTAAGGACGGCTATAGCTGAATCCCATGAATTTGGTACATTATCTGATCACTGCCATTGTCTTGGAAGAAATTTCCTGTTATTTCTGTATTTTGTTCTATAACCTGCCAGTTCTTTCCAATTAAGTTAGTGTCTCTAATTTTAATTTTCTTTAAAAGCCTCTTAATAAATAGAATTTGTTTGCATTATCAATAAGTTAAGTCCTTACACATGTAAAACCCAGGGCAATTGCTTATCAGGTACTGGAGGGGGTGGGGGTAGAATAGGGAAAGAATATGGATCTAGTAACCTTGTAAAAATATTCTTAATTAACTAAATGCCCCAAACCCCCAAGAACAAATAAATAAATAAATAAAATGATAAATTATTTAAAAAAGGGAAGTCCTTAGCGTTTTGTATGAGATTGCACACTCATCAGATTTGCAAATATGACAAAAGGGGAAAACAAATTTTTGAGCAGCTACAGGAAAACCTGTACATTAATATACTACGGTGAACCTGCAAACTGGTTCAAACATTGCCCAAATTAGGAAAAAGTACATCCCTTTGACTCAGTGACAAGAAGCCTCAAGAAATTATGGTAAATACAAACAACAGAATAAACAATGAAATGAACAACTTCAGAGGAAACTGGGAAGACCTATATAAACTGCTGCAAAATGCAATGGGCAAAACCTAGAGAATGATTTACATGGAGAAAACGACATCTAATTCTATAGAGCCAAAAGAAAAGCCCCAAAGAAGTGGTTTGAGTGAAAACTGGGAAGATACAAATGGCAGTGACATAGCCAATAACAATAGCATTCTAAAGACAAACACCTATGAAAAATGTACGAACTTAGTCCCCAGCTCCGCTCCTCCCATTCCCTCAGGGGCCCCCTCTCGCCTCCTGTCCCCCCTTGCATCTCCCCCTACCCCTCCAGTTCCTCCTCCAACCCTGTACCCCCCCCCAACTCCGCGCCACTACCACAGTCATTAGAATGGCCTCCCTTCCACATCCCATCTTTCAAATAGTGCCCATTGATGCGGTTTGGTTCTTACACTGAACACAGATGGCTCCCTGAAACGCTGCTCCCTCCCGAAGGCTGGCCCAGCCCAGGGTTGCGAAGCCCTTGGACCTCGTGGTTGCCAGAGCTGGAGAGGCTTCTAAACTCACCTAACTTCAGTTGGATAATGGCATCCTGACTCTGTGTAACTCCCTGTGACTCAACATGACTCCGCCCCTATCATGGCTTCCCAACCCAAAATGGCTTCCCAAAATCATGTGACTTCAGCCACATCATGGCTTCCCAACCCAAAATGGCTTCCCAAAATCATGTGACCTGAGCCATATCATGGCTTTCCAACTCAAAATGGCTTCTGCCCCATCATGGAGTCCCAAACTCATGTGACTTCAGCACCATCATGGTTTCGCGAACCAACATGGCTTCAGGTGCCACATGACTTACCCCCCCCAAGGTGGCAGCAGTAGAAAGCTTCTCACTAATTTGCCACAGCCCTTCCAGGCAGAAGCCACTGCTGTTGCACCACTCACAGAAAAGTGTGGGGAATTAGCTGAGGCATGCTGGGAGGGCCACCTGAACCAGGAAGCCAGGCTAGCAACAGGGGAGGCCAGAATACACCCTTAGAACTAGCCAGTTCTGTGTTATATAGCAACAATGGGAGAAGCAGGTTGCAGCCGGAGGGTCCTCACAGTAACAAAGACAAAACAAATAAAAAAAAACGATCAAAAAGGAGGCCTGTCCAGTTAGTGGTCTGGTGGTAAAGAGACAATCCCACCACTGCTCCCATGCTTTGAGACTACATGTTGATATCTTCTCCCAGGGCCTCTGACTTTTGGGAACCCCCATGCCCAAGAACAGCAGTGTCTCAGTGAACCTGTGGCTTCAGAGCACTGTGTATATAAGAAGGGTTGGTCGGTCCCTTCCCTC
>NW_025344751.1:0-5731 GCF_016433145.1 Gracilinanus agilis
GAAGTGGCATTGAGCATGATTTCAGGAAACCCTTAGTAATGGAAAATACCCTTTGAGATTTCATCCATTCCATTTAAGGAACACTTCTGAGGACCTCCTGTATGGGACTTATAAAAAAAAACCTTCATGAAGGAGATAAATTGAAAAATGATATACTTTAATTTGTATTCCATTTACATTGGTTCCTTCTATGGTGGTGGATAGCTTTTTTTAGATCATGAGTCTCTTAGAGTTGTCCTGGATCCTTGCATTGCTGTTACTGTTGAAATAGGGGAATGGGGGAAGCCTGGAATACTGGACATGACAGTTAAACACAAAACTTAGCCAGGGAAACTAATGAAATATTCGTGAGTCCTTTGGGGTTATAATGAGATAGTAGGAAACAAAACAATAGGATTTTAATAATAAATAGGATAAGTGGGAATGGGGCAAACTACTCTTAACAGCTATAGGAGGGAATATACAAGGGTTTAGGTGATCCAGGAAATCAGAGCAGGGAAGATAAAACTTATACTAAACTATACTCAACTAAACACAAGCTTGAGAAGGCTTGGGGATCTCACTACTGGCTCCAACGATGTTCTCTGTTGTCTTAGGGTCCAGGATGTTGGTACAGTCCACTAACACCACTGAGTCACTCCAATTAAGCTGGAGGTCCACCCTCCAAGCTGCTGATCCAGACTTATTCTGTAGTTCCTCAAGATGATGTTCAAGTGGGTTTTCCTTCAGTGAGATCAGGACACAAGCTCCTCTACCAGTGGCAAACCTCCCAACTGTCTCAGAGTTCAAAAAGCTCTGTGTCCTTTCTGCTGCATTCCAAAAGCCCTTAGAATGTTCAACTCAAGCTTGCATTTTCAAATGTTCCTTTCTAAATTTTGCACTTATCTACCTCAACTTATTCTTTATTACACTGTGTACAACATTCTTCTGGTTCCACTCATTTCACTTTGCATCACTTCATATAAATCTTTCTGGTGTTTTTAATGGTTGTTCTATTTGTCATTTCTTATGACTCAATAGTATTCCATTGCAATCATATGCCATAGTTTGTTCATTCACCAACTGATAGACATCCCCTCAGTTTCCAATTCTTTGCTGCCCCAAAAAGAACCACTATACATATCTTTGTACAAGTAGGGCTTTTTCACCTTTCTTTGATCTCTTTGGAATACAGACCTTGTTTTCAGGGGTCAAAAGATGTGCACAGTTTTATGGCCCTTTGGGCATGATTTTGGTTCTCATTGTGTTATCTGCAAAGAGTGGTAGCTTTATTTTTTTGTTGCCTATCCTAATTGCTTGGATTTCTTCTTCTCTTATTGTTATAGCTACCATTTCTAGTACAATATTGAATAGTATTGGTGATTTTATTGGGTAGACTTCTAGCTTTTGCCCATTATAGATAATGTTTACTGATGATTTTAGGTAGAGGCAGTTTATCCTGTTTAGGTTAAAGAAGGGAAGAATCAAAAGGGAACTACTTTCCTATGCTTAGAACTCACAAAAGAAAATAACTTATAACAATAAATAATTCTTTAGATAATAAAATATAACTCCTGTTTCCTATTCTCTTTTATTTTTTCCTTTTTTGTAGTTAGTTTTCTTTGCCTAAGTCTCCTTGAATTAAGAAGTTAGCAGCTTCCCTTTACCCAATTCTGATTTTTAATGAGTTATCTATAAATTATTTTGTTTTTAATGTGTTATCTTCTTTGGTGAGCTTTGGGATATCTTTTTCCAACTAGTTGGCCTTTTTTCCCTAATTTTCTTGTATTGCTTTTATTATATCTTGCTGAGAGTCTTAAAGAATTCCTTTTCCCCCTCAAGGGGATTTCAGTTCTCATTCATTCTGATAGTAGACTCAGTGCTTTACCCACTGAGCCACAACTTCTTCTGGGATGAGAGAAGGCTGTAGTCTTCATTAGTTGAGAAACAGTGGGGATTGAAGGAGGCCATCAGGGAAATGTGTGATAGAAAATAGGTAGGGTAAGAGAAGGTTGAAATGTTGCTTCTGATGGTATTTTGAAGTCAGGGGGAGAACTTATAAGCATAGACAAGTAGGGCAGAGATGGAGCTTGTTAGAACCAGATTTCAAATTGTTCCACTAAACAGGATTATTAAAGTTATATAGTATCAGAAAACAAGAGAGAGTAAAAGAAGTTGCCAGCTTTCCCTTTGTCCAACTCTAAATTTAGTGAGTTATCTCTTATTTTTTAATATTAGAAGTTATTTTATCTTCTTTGGTATCTCTTTTTCCAATTCATTGAAGTTTGTTTCTTAAATTTATTGTATTGCTTTATTATATATCTCTTCCTTCTAGGGGATTTGAACTTTCCTCCTTTACCTTCCAGGACCAGTGCTTTATTCATTCAATCATAGCTCCTTCTCTTCTCTGGCCCCGACTCTGTCTGTCTGTCACTAAGCTTTGAACTTAACGACTTCCAAACTCCTCTGGCTTTCTAAGCACTCTTCTCTATAATGTGAGGCACAGCCAGTTTGTTGCCAAATCAGCATCTATATCCATCTGAACTGAAACTTGATTGATTGTGTATGGGATGAAATTTGTGCATTATTCCCCAATATACATTGATTAGTATTAGTAATGCTAGATTGGCAACTTCCTATAGAAAAATAATGAAGTTAGGTGCCCTCTACAGGAGATATGAACCTCTCCTTTTTGAAGAGTAGAAGAAACCCCCTCCCCAAGCAGCTTTATACATATATATTAATATAAGCCTTCAATTATTCTTCTCAAATGTGGCTAAAAAAGCCCTTGTCTTCTATTCCCATGTGAAGACATTTAGGGGTGACCTAATTCCTATGAGAGAAATCTCAAAACATACAAGTTGTAATCTTGACTATATATCCTGAAAAGTGTTGTGATGCTTTAGTGCCAAGAAATGTTTCCAAGAGTGTTTCATCCTGAATTGTTGCAATCTGATAAATCCTTGGACAGGCCTAAAATCCTGACTCAACTAAAAATTGTAAACCTAAGGAATACACTCAGAAGCGTTGGGAAAGGATTGAAGAAGATAGAAGAAGGAGGGTAGAATAAAATACAGCTGATGGGAAAGTGGAGATAGCTTTGTGTTGGATCCGTATAAAATCTGAGTAAACCTAGGCATCTGTGCCCACTTCTGAGACCTCAGACTGTGGAGCCTGTCTCTCTCCCTCTATGCCCTCCCCTTGTGAGGATGCTGTCTAGACCCAGGTAGTATTGCCTCACCCTTCCCTCCCCTCCTTGTGAGGATGCTGTCTAGGCCCAGACAGTGTTCCTCACTCTATGCCTCCCACGCGCCTCTGAATAAAGCCATGCCAACTCTGCCAACATCAAATCTCCTGTCTGCTCAGTAGAGTGATTTTGGGAGGGGGGTACAAACCCCCCAGAATTTCACTCCACACAATTGCAAAGTATTAAGGATACTATTAGTAAAATAACATTTTTATTTATATATGTAAATATATGTTAAGGATTCCAAGCACACTGAAAAAAACCCCAAGTCAACCTTCTAAAAAATGTAAGCATGGGGCAGCTGGGTAGCTCAGTGGAGTGAGAGTCAGGCCTAGAGACAGGAGGTCCTAGGTTCAAACCCGGCCTCAGCCACTTCCCAGCTGTGTGACCCTGGGCAAGTCACTTGACCCCCATTGCCCACCCTTACCAATCTTCCACCTTTGAGACAATACACCGAAGTACAAGGGTTTAAAAAAATGTAAGCATGGATCATGTAAACATGTTAAAACTTTTCTAAAAAATAAAAATTATTAAATGTTAAAAAAATAAAAATAAAAAAGTAAGAAACAAAATACACCTTCATAGAACCAAATCACAGTTTATTCTACTAGGAAAGGATCTCTCCATTCCACAAATATTGCTGTAAGCCAATGAAACATATTTCTATCACATTACACAACAATACATTCCACAGTTACAATATTTTTTATTATTATTTTTTTATTTTAATCCCTTAACTTCTGTGTATTGACTTATAGGTGTAAGAGTGGTAAGGGTAGGCAATGGGGGTCAAATGACTTGCCCAGGGTCACACAGCTGGGATGTGTCTGAGGCCGGATTTGAACCTAGGACCTCCCGTCTCTAGGCCTGGCTTTCAATCCACTGAGCTACCCAGCTGCCCCAAGTCACAATATTTTAAAACTAGAAATGTATTCATTTTCATGTACATGGAAGGAAGGAAGAATGCATAATTGGGCATGAGATAGTGGGACCTTGAACAGCAATGCTAATAATTTGATTAAATCAAATTGAAATTTATAATTAGTACATATACAAAAAATTAGGGAAATGCTTGGGATTCTATTCACAGCTGCCTTCTGCAAATTGAAACTCAGGTCTTCCTAACTTGAGGTTGGATCTTGTTACCACTGAGCTATGACTTTGTACTACTGTAGGGACATTTCAATCTCTAGCCAAGGTGGACCTCTTGGATTAATGGCTATTAAGGAGACCATCTAAGAAGTGGGTGAGAAACAACAGATGAGGTACGGCATAGCTTTATTCTTCCCTCTGATAGTATAGTGAGGATGCTCAGAGAAAGAAATGCAGTTTTCCAATTAAAAGTTGAAAAAGTTGAAAACAGATGTTAAATAGTTAACACAAAAAATATAGGTGAAGTATTTTGAACACATTGGGAATAAGTGATTTAAGCATCTAAGAAAATGAAGAAACTGACCTTCTTAAACAAAATCATAAAGTTTCCTACAGAGGATCTCTCCATTTCACAAATATTGCTGTGAACAAATGAAAATCATCATACTTAAAAACAGATTACTATCGCATTATACAATCCACAGATATGGAGGAAAAGTGAAAAAAATATACTTCTGCATGACATAGATGGGATCTTATACAGCAATGCTAATGATCTTAATTATATCAAATTGAAATTTATTACTAGGGCATGGAGAATAAATAGGAGATATGGTTGGCACTCTATAGGCAGCCGCCTTCTGCAGATTGAAACTCGTCTCTGATTGACTTGGAGCCCAGTCTTGTTACCACTGAGCTATGGCTTCCTATGACTGTAAGGACATTTCAGTCTCTACCTAAGTTGAAACTTTGTGGATCCCTAATGGTAATGTCCTTCTCCCACTCATTTATTATGGTTCCTTGTGATTGTTGCCCCTTTTGCCTCACTCATTAATGCTATGTTTCTTCTCCCCATCCCTCTTCCCCTTGGTTTTTTTCTGTTTGCCTCAGCTTTTTCTGCCCTCCCTAATGATGTCTTCCTTTCCCTCCCTCACTTATTCCCTAGGTTTACTTCCGATTCTCTCCCATTTTAGTCCCCTCCCTAATGGTATCTTCCTTCTCCCCCCACACCCCTCAGTCATTTGCTATGTTTCCTTCTGGAAGTCTCCCCAGCCTATTCATCCATCCATCTAGTCATCTAGCCACCTAGCTGGTGGATTCATTCACCTGATGGATTCATCAATCAATCAATCAGTACGTATATTCCTTTCTATCCATCTCCACTGAATCTGTATCTACCTATCAATATAAAATCTTCTCGTTTAACATATCAATCGGTCTTCGGTCACACACAAATCTGCCTTTCCAGCCACCTGAACATCTGTTTCTCTACTCATCCATCCATTATTTTATCCATCTATCAATCTGTCTATAATCTATCAATCCATCTCCCCTGACTAATTGTGACTTCCACCTCCCTCCACTGATTCCCTATGCTTCCTTCCAGCTCTTTCACTTTGTTCTCCCCTCCCT
>NW_025344752.1:0-5763 GCF_016433145.1 Gracilinanus agilis
AGAGACAGAGACAGAGACAGAGACAGAGACAGAGAGACAGAGAGAAAGGAAGGGATTTGTGCAAGAGGGATGGGACCAAAGGAACCAGAGAAGGCAGTTGCTGACAGTTGCTGACAGTTGAAGCCAGAGAGAATTCTGGGAATTTTCTCAAAGGAGGAGAAGAAGGAGGAGGAGAGAGGTCTTTAGGTAGAAGACTGCGAGAGGGAGGAGGTGGACATCTCAGCTGGGATTCAATCTTGAGGGCTTCTTGAGGATCTTTCTATTGGAAATTGAAACCCTGAATCTCTGATCAAAGCCATTCCATTGCATCTTACCCAACAAAAGTTCAACTGTTGAGTCAGCTAAGTTTTTGGACTCCATTTTGGGAGCAATTCTCTTAGTCTCCTTCTCCCATTACCCAACCTTGCTGAGAGACCCCCTTTCAGTCAAAACTTACAATTATAGAAAAGGATAGAAACAGAAAAATAGAAAGAGAATGAGAAGAAGAAGGGGTGAGGAGAGAAGCTTAGGCATGGGAACCACTAAGGTTCCCACCTAAGTGACAGATCCCATAGGAATAGAGAAGAGGGAACCCTCTGCCCTTTACTCCTTTCCCCAATCCCTGACTTGCGAATAATAAAAAGCCATTCATCAGTCAGATAGTGTTCCAGAGTGCCTGAGAGACTAAGAGGTAGAGGGGAACCACAGCTTGGTCTGGCTGCCACCATCTTGAAGCCAGACCACCTGCTGTGAATTTAACTGATTGAGGGGAGATTTGTGTGAATCCTGTCCTTATTCAGAATTGGATTGGGGCACCACATACCTTGTCTTATAGGGAAACCTTGTCCCCAACTCCTGTGGGGCAGCATGAATATCCAGGTCACCTAGTTTCGAATGATGCCCCCTTAAAATCTCCCAGTATATATTCGGCCCCAGGGGAGAGCTGGAAGAGAGACTCACCACATAGATAAGGTCAAGTTTGATTTTAAATCTTGCTATAATTCTAAAAACATTCCCTACCCTTCTTTCTCCTTTATGTAAACTAATATCCTTTATTCAGAATTCCTTTAGGACTCATGGCACTGTTTGACTATTTACTAAATAATTAGTCTCTGACTTTTCCCTTTATATTAAAAAACTCAGCTCACAATTAACTTTAAATTTTTTCTTGTACTTGGATGAACAGAGTCCTTTCACCTTTCCTGTCCCACTATAGATATCAACTGGATATCGCTCAACAAATCAGTGAGCCAGAATCCTTACTCTTTTCAAAGGCTCATGCAATGGAACAAGGGGAAATCATTTCATCTTCCTGTGCCTCAGTCTTATAATATACAAGAGAAGAAGATTGGACTCAGTGGTTTCTAATATCCTTTTACCTCTAAATCTATAATACTAGAGTCTCTGATTGTCTGCCTTTCTCTGGTCTGAGCTCTTTTCAGGTACTGAAGTGAGCAAAGAATCTGAAGTCATCATAGGTGTGGAGATAAAAGAATATAACTTTCCCAATGACCTTGGAAGGACCTAACCAACCATCATCACTGTGGGGATGCCTCTGCATTTCTTCCTGGCAGAATGAAAATTCACAGTGCCCAGGCCATAATTAGCATTGTTTTTCCTCCCCCATATTCAACATGTGTGGGCAAACAGACGGTCTCACACCACTGCTGCTGGGAAAACACCAGAAGTGATAAAATATTGAAAAATGGGAAAGCTCCTGTTCCTTGCCAGTCATGGTGACTTAAATGAAGTTTTTGTTTTCAATTTTTTCACTTCTATTACCAGATACCAACAATCACTCTTATTGTTTATTATTATAAAGCAATTAATGAAACATTTTGTGCTCTCGATTCCATGGTATTCTCCACAGCTGTAAAAAGCAAAAATTTGGAGACCTGATTTTAGTCACCTCAGCTCTGGAAAGTAGTAAAGTTTTTCTCCCTTTAATAAATACTATTCAGATTGACACATATAAGAGATGGCCATAATGACAGTGTAAAGATCAACAAAAGACCACATTCTGATGATTACCTGGGTGCATAGCAGGGAGACTAATGTCAGTCCATGCTCCCAAGAAAATGGGGAATTTAGTCCTGAGAATAAAAAGTATCCTCTAGAATAGACTAAAAAGTTTAACTTGTAGCATTTGATGAAAGGAAAACTGATAGCAGGTGAGTCTGGATAGTTACTATATAGCTGTGTCACCTGGAACCTCAGTTCCCTGGTCTCAGTGTCCAAATATTGTTGAAAGGAAAGACTTAAAAGGACTTTGTGCAACACTGAATCTGGCACTTCAACTACTTACTTATAATACATGTAAATTAATTGTATGTATATTATTCCTCACATGGCATTATATTTGATGATGTTGGTGTTTGGGTTAGTGACATGGATAAGGAGATTGTAATATCAGCCTAATAATCCTCACTGAAAAAAGAGTATGAAAAAAATATTGCTGAGAACCAAATTTGCACCTAGATCAGTTTCCCATTAAATTATTCCATAGTAGCTGACACTGAACAATGAACTGAGTCCAAAATTAAGTAGAATCATAAAATACTGGATTATATTTGAGAAAATGTTTAGCATATATAATTATCACTATCTTCCCATTGCTACAAAAGCTCATATCTTTAAAAAAAATACTGCCCCGAGGTTCCGGGTTAAGATGGCAGCAGAGTAAAAAGCAGCGCTTAACCTCTCCTGACCAAAACACACAAGACTCCTCAAGGGGACATAAAAACGAGTCCATGCGAATGGAGGAACCCCCACAACAGGGTGCAGCGTGGAAGGTACGTGGAATCAGGACATTTCCATGCTATAAAGGGATGAAACAGCTCTCACTAAATCACGGGCTGAGCAACCACCCCACCCCGACCCCCTCCACACACAACACCTATTGCGCCAAAGCCAGTTAAAAAGAAATAGAGCCAGTTAGGCACCCATTGAGTCATTGGCAGCTCCAGGACCTGTTCCTGAGAGCAGCAAGATTTGGGACCCCAAAAAGCCAAAGAATGCACGCGAAATCTGAGCGCGGGAGTGGTGGAGGCCTGGGAGGAGGCAGACACAGCCACGAGCTAAAGCTCTGAAACCCTGAGTGGGGAACCAGTGCAGAAAGGTATACCACTGTGGAAGCAGCGCCCTGAGACTTGTAAAGAAACCTCCAGCAGAGGATCAAGCAAGGGGGTCCACCAGGGGGCTTGACCTTGAGAAAAACCAGAACTCAGACCTCAGGAGCCAAAAGACCGCGGACAGACCCCGAGCGCGAGGATAAAGCTGAGAAACTGCTGGGCTAATGATGGCTACCCAGACTAAGGATGTTCAGAAGAGAAAGATAAACAACAAGAAAAAGAAGTCTTTAACACTCAACAACTTTTACACAGAGAAAATCAAGACAACCGAGCAAACAGAGGAGGAGAACAAACAACCATCCGGACCCTCCTCAAATAAGGAAAACTCCTCAAAAGCTATGGAAGAGTTCAAAACTGAGATTCTGCAGAAGATGGAAGAGATCTGGCAAGAAAATAACAGTTTAAAAGATAGAATCTTGCAATTGGAAAGTGAGGCTCAGAAATCAAATGAACTGATAAGCAAATTGAACAAGAATGAAAAAGAAAACCAAAAGATCATAGCTGAAAACCAGTCCCTAAAGGCTAGAATTGAGCAATTAGAAGCTAATGATCTCTCAAGACAACAAGAACAAATAAAACAAAGTCAAAAGACTGAAAAAATAGAAGGAAATATGAAATATCTCAATAAGAGAGTGACAGACCAAGAAAACCAGTCTAGAAGAGACAATTTGAGAATAATTGGTTTTCCAGAAAAACCAGAAATTAATAGAAACCTGGACTCCTTACTAAAAGAAATTATTCAGCAAAATTGCCCTGAAGTCCTACAACAAGAGGGCAATATAGACATTGAAAGGATTCATAGAATACCCACTACATTCGATCCAGATAAGAAAACACCCAGAAATATAATTGCCAAATTCAAGAGCTTTCAAGTAAAAGAAAAAATCTTACAACAAGCCAGAAAGAGACAATTCAAATATCAAGGAACACCAATCAGGATGACACAGGATCTGGCAGCCTCCACGCTAAAAGACCGTAAGGCCTGGAATACAATATTCAGAAAGGCAAGAGAGCTGGGCCTGCAACCACAGATCAACTACCCATCAAAATTGACTATATATTTCCAGGGGAAAGTATGGGCATTCAACAAAATTGAAGAATTCCAAGTATTTGCACAGAAAAGACCAGGGCTAAATGGAAAGTTTGATATCCAACCACAAAAATCGAGAGAAACATGAAAAGGTAAATAAGAAACAGAGGGGAAAGAAAGAAAACTTATAATTTTTAAATTTGCCTTTTTAAGGGCCTCAGTAAGATCTAATTATCTGTAATCATATGTAGAGAAATGTTATGTATAATTATCTGTAGTGAACTCTATTCACTATTATATTATTTACTATTATAGTAATCAGAAGAATAATTCACAGGGTGAGGGTGGAACACTAAAAATCTAAGATGACATAGGGGATGGGAAAGAGGGGGTAAATAGCAGGGGACACCAAGAGAAACTTGAGTGAATAAGAAAAATAGGATACTATAGTGCACACAAAGAGGGCATGGGAAGGAGAGGGGACAAATACTATTATAAGAAGGAAAGGAAGAGAGCATTAAGAGGTAATAATCAAACCTTACTCTCAGTGTAATCAACCCGGAGAGGGAAGAGTAGCTATACTATCCATTGGGACATAAAACGCCTATCTAACCCTTCTGA
Organism: Gracilinanus agilis; assembly: GCF_016433145.1. Taxonomy (NCBI): domain Eukaryota; kingdom Metazoa; phylum Chordata; class Mammalia; order Didelphimorphia; family Didelphidae; genus Gracilinanus; species Gracilinanus agilis. The sequence goes on from NW_025344752.1 coordinate 4,762, forward strand.
GAAAGTCAGAAGGGATAAATCAAGGGAAACAGGGGAGTGGGGAGGTCAAAAAAAGGGAGGAGAGAAGAAGGGGGAGGGAATTCATAAGGCCTTTAAAAACAAAAAGTGGGGGGGGCAAATAAGGGAGGGGGTAGAAAGGGAAGTTAGTCAAGGGAGGGGATAAGGGATAGGGTCTTAATAGCAAACCACTGGTTTTAAAGGAAATAGTTTAAGGAGAAGGGGTAGCAATAGGGGAGGAAATGAAAATGTCAGCAAATGCACTACTGATGATTATAACTCTGAATGTGAATGGGAAGAACTCGCCCATAAAACAGAAGCAAATAGCAGAGTGAATTAGAAATCAAAATCCTACCATATGTTGTCTACAAGAAACACATATGAGATGGGTGGACATACACAAGTTTAAGGTTCAGGGCTTCAGCAAAATTTTTTGGGCATCAAATGAGAAAAAGAAGGCAGGAGTGGTTATTATAATTTCTGACAAAGCCAAAGTAAAAATAGATATGATTAAAAAAACAGGGAAGGTCATTACATTGTGATTAAAGGCAGTATAAACAATGAGGAAATAACACTGCTCAATATATATGCACCAAGTGGCATAGCATCCAAATTCATAAAGGAGAAACTGGCAGAGCTCAAGAAGGAAATAGATAGTAAAACCATAATAGTGTGAGATCTAAATATTCCTCTTTCAGATCTAGATAAATCAAACCGAAAAATAAATAAGAAAGAGGTAAGAGAGATGAATGAAGTCCTAGAAAAATTAGATTTAATTGATATGTGGAGAAAAATAAACAGGGACAAAAAGGAATACACCTTCTTTTCAGCTGCACATGGCACATTCACAAAGATTGACCATGTTACAGGGCATAGAACCATTGCAAACAAATGCAAACGAGCAGAAATAATAAATGTAACCTTCTCAGATCATAATGCAATAAAAATAATAATTAGTAAGGGCACCTGGACAGGAAAATCAAAAACTAATTGGAAATTAAATAA
>NW_025344753.1:0-3026 GCF_016433145.1 Gracilinanus agilis
CAGACCTAGAGACAGGAGGTCCTAGGTTCAAACCCAGCCTCAGCCACTTTCCAGCTGTGTGACCCTGGGCAAGTCACTTGACCCCCATTGCCAACCCTTACCAATCTTCCACCTAGGAGACAATACACCGAAGTACAAGGGTTTGAAAAAAAAAAAGATCAGTTTTATTCTGTTGTAGATGATTCTTTCTAGTAAATCCCATCTGAGTATTTATTTGTGATGGGCATTTTCCAAAAATGTAGTGGCCTCCTTACAGATAGGTTCAATGGATTTATTTTGTTGTTGAATACTGATCTATTTACATAGCCCCTTAGCTCCCTTTCTTTGGACTCTTAAAGTTTATTATTTCTGGGGAGACATTTCCTTCAAACTCTCTTCTCATATTTCTCCCACAAGATGAAACATTCTTTCCATCATGCCACTTCTATACATACCATCTAAGAAAAGGGGTCTTGGTGGGATCACCTACTACTAATATGGGCATGTTTAGGTTATGGTGAGTGATGGATTATATCTTATATTTGGCCTCTGAAGTCTTTGGAAATACAGAGATTCTGGGGTTCTGGTGATTCCTGAATCAAATAAATAGTTAAATATAAACTCCTTAAGAGCAGAGATTTTCTCTGTTTGATACTCCACCCCACCCCTGTGCTTAGTAAAGAGCCTGGAACATAAATATTGCTTAACAAAAGTTTGATGATTGATTATTGTCAAATACAAATCCGGATATTTAAATGCAAAACTATGTGAATAATAGGGCAGCTAGGTAGCCTAGGGAATAGTGCTGGATTTGCAATCAGGAATCTTCATCTTCCTGAGTTCAAATCTGGCCTCAGACACTTGCTAGCTATATGACTTTAGACAAACAATTTAACTCTATTGGTCTTAGTTCTTCATGTGTAAAATGAGCTAGAGAAGAAAATGGCAAGCCATTCTAGCATCTTTGCAAATAAATTTCTTGACCTGAAAATAAAGAGGCCTATCAAAGTAGCAACAAGGATCACAACACAACACTATAGAGTGTTGGAGTGCCCATTCTAAGACATAAGGAGCTAGTTTATATATACTTCAACGGAGAAGAGTAGGCATAAAGAACAACAATGGAGGAGTGACTAATATTTGGTGATGATTAAGTGGCAACTGAATAGAGCAGGAGAATTAAATGGATTAAAATCTGATCAAATCAAAGGCTCTAGGAATGATAAATTTCCAGAGATATTATAAAACCAACTCTATTATTGAGGTCTATGAGATGAATATAGCCCCTTCTGATAAATGCATTTAATATGGAGTCAGAAAGTCATGACTGAAATGATTGCAAAACAGAAATAAATGTATATAGTTAATGGGAAAATAATTGCAACTTAGATTTACACTATACTTTACAATGTTAAAATGCCTCATTTCATCCCAAAGGGTAATTTTTGAGAGAGTGCAAGTGTTCCCATTTTACATGTAAAGAAATTTATTTCCCCTAGAATTCTACAGGTAGTTAAGTATAGGCAAAAAGAAAGTAGAATCCTACTGGTGTAAATGGAATTCAGGTCAGAGATTTTCAGATAATGCATATAATATGTGATACCAGAGAAGGTAGAGAATAGTCCCTTTCTTCTCTTCCCTTTTTTTGAAGGTCTTGAAAGATTAGTTTCTCAATGGCTTGATATGGTTTAGTTTTAGTAATCTCTTAGGTGGAAGAGAAGGCTACTTAGGCTTTTTTTAAAAGTGCTTTCTTCCTCTCTAAAATGATATTTTTATTTTAAAATAATATTTATTTAATATTTATGATAATTATTTGATATAATATAATACTAATTATATTATTTAATACTAAAATAATTAAATAATGCTTATATTTAACAACCTCTTTAGTTTTAAAAGTTTTTTTTAACTATTTATTGGTAAAACAAAGGTTATTCTTTATAAATTACCGAATGTTGAAATGTGAAAAATCACCCTTCTCTTCTCTTCATCAGTTATTTTCTTATTTGCATATTTGTTTTCATTTTCTTTTGGACAAAGAGAACAAAGAGCATAGCATCCTTAAAGAACACATTTAAATAAACAAATCACCTGAACTCAATAAGAGTATTTGCAGGGAATTGTTAGTGACTTATAAAGACTTTAAGTTGAGATAATGCAAACTTGCAATCATCTGGCTTTTTTCTATATAATGAGTGATATCAATTAACCACTGGAACCACAAGTTCTTATGTTAAATGAAAAGGTTGTACTCGATGGCCTCTGAGTTCTCTTTCAGATGTATTAACCCATAATCTTAAAACAATTCCACTGACAACTGTAATTTATGAATTTATGATATTACATGATATATGAGTTAATAAATTGAACAAAAGAACATTATGCTAAATGCTTGGGGCACACACAGTCCCTTTCCTCAAGGAACTTATTTTTCATTGGGAATGGTGGCTTTGAAAGGGAGTTTTTCTTTGAGAAGTGATTGATATGGAAAATAGATACCCAAGAGAGTCAAATGACTGCCTCTTCCCTGGAAAGGATGGTTGTACTTGTTTGATTCTCTTCCAAGAGCAAGAGATAGACTTGGGGTGGGAGTAGGAAGGGAAGGGTACACACACAAAAGAGTTGGCAGACTTTTCTGGTTGGAAAGCTGAATTGAATGTGAAAGTCTGGTCTGGGAACTGTTAGTAGATAGACTGTGCTACTTTGCACTCAATCATCAATCAAAAAAGCCTGAAATTAGAGCAGGACCTTCATAGATAAGTGGATTAACTTCCTTGGAGTCAAAGATTTGGATTCAAGAGGGCTAAGGTCTCATGTTTATGCATTAGAGCATTTGAGGTCTGAGTCACAAGGTTATTATTGACAAGAGATAGTGTATCTGTTTTACAGATTTTCATGGATAAGCTCTCATACCTTAATGTCCTTACTTCCCTTTGTTTTCTACAAGTCAGATAAAATCCTATCTTCTTCAAGAACCCTTACTTTTGAGATTACATGTTATTTTCAATGCATACATACACATACACACACACATTGTATATATATAT
>NW_025344754.1:0-1150 GCF_016433145.1 Gracilinanus agilis
AATATATGAAGATTATAAATAATAATTGTGGTTGCCAATTCAAAGTATTATTGCTCAAAGTTGAAATAACTTTAATAGCTTTTATTTACAAAGGAGGTGGGAAGAGTAAAAGCAGAGAAATACAAAAGGGCAGAGAAGCCTCTCTAACTAAATGTTGCCTTAGTCCTCCACTCAGCCAAAACTTGTTGACCTTCAACCAGAATTAAACTCTCTCTAGAAGACAAGAAGGGAAAGCCAGCTATCCACTCACCCAACTTCCCTCCAAGAGTCCTCCCTAAGGGTCTAGTCTTAACCACAGAATTATATTTTTAGAGCCCAGAAGCTGGTAGTGGGAGAGGATAGAGAAAGCAGTTGCTGTAGGATAATGGGTAGGGTAGATAGTGCCTTTGTGTTTGAGTTAAGACTAGTGATTTCTCATTGTGGAAAGGTTGGGATTCAACTCATCTTTCTCTCCTCTATGAATGATTACCTTCTGACCTATTAAGAGTATGTGACTCCCACTTAAGTGATCACTTTACTGTCTGAGAGTGACTTCATTTTAAAAAAATAAGCATAATGGTTGCTCATATAATTATATGTTTTCATCTTATATTAAAATTCATAGTATGCTAGTCAAATGTAAGGGGGAAAATGTCATTTTGTAGTGAGAAGAGTCCTGGGTCGGATTGTATTTATTAGATAACTATGAGAGCTTGAGCAAGTCATATTATGCTTAGCTTATGTTTCTTCATATGTAAATGACTGGACGATTCTGACTGTGCTTCCCCCTATTGTGCCATAGCATAAATGGATGAAGAGCCAGAGGACTTTCTCTACTTACCTGCCTTCCTCACAGGTTTACTCTGAGAATAAAGTGGTGGTGTATATGACAAAATTTTGGAAACTCTAAAGGACTATTCAAACACTAGAAATGATTAGCATTGTAAGAACTACTGTGAGAAAAAAAAAAGCAATGAATGGGACAGTTTCAGAGAAATCTAGAGACTTTAATTAACTGAAGCAGAGTGAGGTGATAAGAACCAAAAGAACAATTTATCCTATAATAACAACATTCTTGAAGTAAACAAATTTGAAAAACTGAATGCCTTTTTTCTTATTTTTTCAATCTATTAATAATATTTTATTTTCCCCAATTATATATATATATATA
>NW_025344755.1:0-2505 GCF_016433145.1 Gracilinanus agilis
TAATCAAAATTATTTATTTTACATTTAGCAATATTCTCTGTCTCTTATTTGGTCTTAAATTCTTTCCTTTCACATAGATGTGAAAGGTAAACTATTCTATGTTGACCTAATTTACTTATAATTTCCTTCTTTATATTTAAGTTATTTACCTATTCTGAATTTATCTTGGTATAGGCTATGAGATGTTTATCTAAATCTAATCTCTCCCATACTGTTTTTCAATTTTCCAGGCAGTTTTTGTCAAATACTAGGTTCTTGTCCCCAAAGCTGGGATCTTTGGGTTTATTGTACTTTATCTTGTTGAGGTCATTTACCCCAAGTCTGTTCCTTTGATCCATCCTTCTGTCTCTTAGGCAGTACCATATTGTTTTGATGACCTCTGCTTTATAGTACAGTTTAAGATCTGGTACTGCTAGGCCCCCATCCTTCACATTTTTTTTATTATTTCCCTTGATATTCTTGATCTTTTGTTCTTCCAAATGAACTTTGTTATATTTTTCTAGCTAAATAAAAAGTTTCTTGGTAGTTTGATAGGTATAGCACTGACAAAATAAATAATTTGGGTAGGATTGTCATTTTTATTATATTAACTCATCCTACCCAGGACCATGAATGTTTTTCCAATTATTTAGATCTAGTTTTAATTGTGTGGAAAGTAGTATGTAGTTGAAGAATGAAGTTTTAAAAATATACCGTAATCTGTACTCTGAGTTCCTCAGTTCTCTCTTTTGAGGTAGATAGTATTATTTTTATGGGTTTTTCTAATTATCTTAGACCCTAGTCTTCATCTGAGTAAGAAAGCATTTCACATTTAATGATCATTAATATTACTATTCCTGTGGGGAGTTCCAGGTTAAGATGGAGGCAGAGTAAAAAGCAGCTCTTAACCTCTCCTGACCGAAACATACAAGACTCCTCAAGGGAACATAAAAACAAGTCCAGACGAACGGAGGAACCCCACAACAGGGTGCAGCGTGGAAGGTACATGGAATTGGGATATTTCCATGCTATAAAGGGGTGAAACAGCTCTCACTAAATCTCGGGCTGAGCAACCACTCCCCACCCCCTCCACACACACCACCTATAGTGCCAAAGCCAGCTAAAAAGAAATAGAGCAAGGTTGGGGCACCCATCAAGCCATTGGCAGCTCCAGGGCCTGTTCCTGAGAGCAGCAAGATTTAGGTCCCCAAAAAGCTAAAGAACGAGCATGAACTCTGAGCGCGGACACGGAATGCAGGCACAGGCGGAGGAGAGGGTGGAGGCAGACACAGCTGCAAGCTAAGGCTCTGAAACCCTGAATGGGGAACCAGTGCAGACAGGTGTACGACTGTGAAATCAGCACCCTGAGACTCGTAAAGAAACCTTCGGCAGAGGATCAAGCAAGGATGTCCACCAGGGGGCTTGACCTTGGGAAAAAACTAGACCTCAGACCTCAGGAGCCAAAAGACCGCAGTCACTGAGCGTGAGGATAAAGCTGAGAAACTGCTGGGCTAATGATGGCTACCCAGGCTCAGGAAGTTCAGAAGAGAAAGATTAACAACAAGAAAAAGAAGTCTTTAACACTCGACAACTTTTACACAGAGAAAATCCAGAAAACCGAGCAAGCAGCTGAGGAGAACAAACAAGCATCTGGACGCTCCTCAAATAGGGAAAATGGATCACAAGCTATGGAAGAGTTCAAAACTGAGATTTTGAGGAAGATGGAATAGATCTGGCAAGAAAATAGCAGTTTAAAAGGTAGAATCTGACAATTGGAAAGTGAGGCTCAGAAATCAAATGAACTGATAAGCAAATTTAACACCAGAAATGACCAGATTGAAAAGGAAAACCAAAAGATCATAGCCGAAAACCAGTCCCTAAAGGCTAGAATTGAGCAATTAGAAGCTAATGATCTCTCAAGACAACAAGAACAAATAAAACAGTCAAAAGACTGAAAAAATAGAAGGAAACATGAAATATCTCAATGAGTAAGTGACAGACCAAGAAAACCGGTCTAGAAGAGACAATATGAGAATCATTGGTCTTCCAGAAAAACCAGAAATTAATAGAAACCTGGACTCCATATTAAAAGAAATTATTCAGCAAAATTGTCCTGAAGTCCTACAACAAGAGGGCAATATAGACATTGAAAGGATCCATAGATCACCCTCAACATTTTATACAGATAAGAAAACAGTTAGGAATATAATTGCCAAATTCAAGAGCTTCCAATTAAAAGAAAAAATCTTATAAGAAGCAAGAAACAGGTAATTCAAATATCAAGGAGCACCAATCAGGATCACACAGGATCTGGCAGCCTCCACGCTAAAAGACCACAAGGCTTGGAATACGATATTCAGAAAGGCAAGAGAGCTGGGCCTGCAACCACAAATCAACTATCCATCAAAATTGACTATATATTTCCAGGGGAAAGTATGGGCATTCAACAAAATTGAAGATTTCCAAGTATTTGCACAGAAAAGACCAGGGCTAAATGGAAAGTTTGATATCCAACCACAAAAATCA
>NW_025344756.1:0-13156 GCF_016433145.1 Gracilinanus agilis
ATTCACAAAGATTAACCATGTCCTAGGGCATAGAAACATAGCAAACAAATGCAAAAGAGCAGAAATAATAATAAATGTAACCTTTTCAGATCATAATTCATGAAAAATAATAACTAGTAAGGGCATGTGGACAGGCAAATTAAAAATTAATTGGGGTTCGGGGTTAAGATGGTGGCAGAGTAAGAAGCAGCTCTTAACCTCTCCTGACCAAAACACACAAAACTCCTCAAGGGGACATAAAAACAAGTCCAGACGAATGGAGGAACCCCACAACAGGGCACAGTGTGGAAGGTACGTGGAATCAAGGCATTTCCATGCTATAAAGGGGAGAAACAGCTCTCACTAAATCACGGGCTGAGCAACCACCCCACCCCCACCCCCTCCACACACAACCCCTATAGCGCCGAAGCCAGCTAAAAAGAAATAGAGCAAGTTTGGGGCACCCATCGAATCATTGGCAGCTCCGGGGCCTGTTCCTGAGAGCAGCAAGATTTAGGACCCCAATTCTCCAAAATCAGAGAGTTAAAGAACAAAACATAGAAACAATTAATAATTTTATTGAAGAGAATAACAATGATAGACATCCTATGAAAATGTGTGGGATGCAGCTAAAGCAGTACTCTAGGGGAAATTTATATCCTTGAGTGCATATATTAACAAATTAGGGAGAGCAAAGATCAATGAAGTGGGCATGCAAATAAAAAAAACTAGAAAGAGAACAAATTAAAAATCCTCAGTTAAAAACTGTAAGGAGCTGTAAATAAACAATTTGATCTGTAAATCCTATCATATCCAGCTATAGTTGATGATTATAAACAATTTATAACTCCTTTCATTATTCAAAGTTTTCCTGTGTAATAAATCATCTTAATTTAAGGAAAAGGGGGAATCATGTGGGAAGCCATTAAGAGAAATTAGAATCTCAAATAGATATTTTTATCTGGACCCCATCAAAAGATCAACACAGACTTGCAGAGCCATGTGTTGAACTTTTCTCCCTTTATAGGTCTGGACTGGACTGGGTTATCCGAGATAAAAATCTGAGATTCCTCTTTTGACTCCTTTACATAATTCACACCTTTCTTTGAAAAGCAACATAGTCTTATTGAAAAAGCTTTGAGTTCTCAGTAATCCAGCCTTAATAGGGTTAATACTGTTCACCTTTGACCAGGAATGCAGCTGCCTGGTACAGCCAAGGCCAAACCCTTAGCAGGAGCATTTTGCCCAGAATTAAAGTAAACTAATGGGTCTAAAAATATTGTTTAATACCATCAAGGCTGAGAAATTCAGGGGCTTTCTGTCCTCACAAAATGTCCCAGACTTCACTTAATGATAACACATATAGTTGATAGTATAGCATAGGTTTTATCTACACCTGGAAGCTTCTAAGGCTTTTGTTTTGACTATGGTAAAAATACTGCTCTGTGTAATTGTGGGAAACTTTCCTGGGCTTTTGGAGGAAGGGGATCTTTAACTTTCTATATAATGAACTGGTGACTCCATAGTATCTCTTAGCACTTTGAGCTAACAAGCCATGCTTTCAATGTTTCATTCTTTACATCCAACAACCACCCTAGGCCACTCAGAAAATCTCTGGTTTATAGAGCAGGCTCTCTAAAATAAAGGAGAAATTAATACAATTGAAAGTAAAAGAACTATTGAATTAATAAATAAGACTAGAAGCTGGTACTTTAAAAAAAAACAAATAAAATTGACAAAGTACTGATCAATCTAATTTTAAAAAAGGAAAGAAGAAAACCAAATTATAAGTATCAAAGATGAAAAGTGAGACCTCATCTCTAATGAAAAGGAAATCAAGGCAATCATTAAAAACTATTTTGCCCCATTATGTGGCAATAAATATAGGAACCCAGGTGATATGGATGAATATTTACAAAATTATAAATTGATTAGATTAACAGTAGAAGAAATAGAATATTTAAATAATCCCATATCAGAAAAAGAAACTGAACAAGCCATCAAAGAACTCCCTAAGAAAAAATCCCCAGGACCATATGGATTCACAAGTGAATTCTACCAAACCTACAAAGAACAACTAATTCAATACTATACAAACAATTTGATATAATAATCAAATAAGGAGTTCTACAAAACTCCTTTTATGATACAAATATGGTACTGATCCCAAAGCCAGGTAGATCAAAAACAGAGAAAGGAAACTACAGGCCAATCTCCCTAATGAACATAGATGCAAAAAATCTTATACAGAATACTAGCAAAAAGACTCCAGCAAGTGATCACGAGGTTATTCATTATGATCAGGTGGGATTTATACCAGGAATGTGAGGATGGTTCCACATCAGGAAAACCATTCACATAATTGACCATATCAAAAAGAAAACCAATGAAAATCACATGATTATCTCAATAGATGCTGAAAAAGCCTTTAACAAAGTACAACACCCATTCCTGCTGAAAACAATAGAAAACATAGAAATAGAAGGGCCTTTACTAAAAATAATAAATGGTATATATCTAAAACCATCAACAAACATAATCTGCAATGGGGATAAATTAGAAGACTTCCCTGTAAGATTAGGTGTGAAACACGGATGCCTGTTATCACCTCTATTATTTAACATTGTACTAGAAGCACTAGCAGTAGCAATTAGAGAAGAAAAAGAAATTGAAATTATTAAAATAGGCAGTGAGGAGGCCAATCTTCCACTCTTTGCAGATGATATGATAGTCTATTTAAAGAATCCTAGAGAATCAACTAAAAAGCTAGTGGAAATAATCAACAATTTTAGTAAAGTTGCAGGATACAAAATAAACCGACATAAATCATCAGCATTTCTATATATTTCCAACACAAAGCAGCAGCAAGAGTTAGAAAGAGAAATTCCATTTAAAATTACCCTAGACAAGATAAAATACTTAGGAACCTATCTGCCAAACCAAACACAGGAATTATACAATCACAACTATGAAACCCTTTCCACGCAATTAAAACTAGATCTAAACAATTGGAAAAACATTGAGTGCTCATGGGTAGGAGGAGCTAACATAATAAAAATGACCATCCTATCCAAATTAATTTACTTACTTAGTGCTATACCTATGAAACTACCAAAAAAACTTTTTTACTGAATTAGAAAAAAACTATAATAAACTTCATTTGGAAGAACAAAAGATCAAGAATATCAAGGGAAATAATGAGAAAAAATGTGAAGGAATGGGACCTAGAAGTACCAGACCTTAAACTGTACTATAAAGCAGTAGTCATCAAACAATATGGTACTGGATAAGAGACAGAAGGTAGGATCAGTGGAATAGACTTGGGGTAAGTGACCTCAACAAGACAGTTTATGATAAACCCAAAGAATCCAGCTATTGGGACAAAAACCCACTATTTGACAAAAACTGCTGGGAAAATTGGAAAACATTGTAGAGAGCCATAAATAAACAGTTTAATCTGTAAATCCTATCAGATCCAGCTATAGCTGATAATTATAACTAATTGATGACTCATTTTATTATTAAAAGTTTTCCTGTGTAATAAATCATTTTAATTTAAAGAAAAAGGGGAAATATGTGGGAAGTCAATAAGATAATAGATAAAAATCTGAGATTCCTCTTTTGACCCGTTTTGTGATCCTTGTGCTTTCTTGTTGAAAAGTATTGTGGCCTTATTGAAAAGCTTTACATTCCTAGCTAACCAGCAGTTAAAATGTTAACATTCTTCCCTTTTGGTCAGAAATGCAGCCACAGCCGAAACCATAATTAGCTGGGACATTTGCCCCTGAGAAAAATATTCTCAGACTTGGCTTGGTGATAACAAATATAGCTGAAAGCCCAGCCTGGTTCTTATCTTCACCTTGAAGCTTCTAAGCGTGTTGTATTGTCTATGTTAAAAATACAGCTCTATGTAGTCGTGGGAAACTATCCTTGTGCTTTTGGGTGAAAGGGAGTTTGAATTTCTTATATAATAAACTTGTGACTCAATGGCACTTCGGAAAAGCAGCTAACAGTTAACAGTCAGGAGTGTCTCCCATGTCCCTTATTTCCTTATCAACTGAGCTGTCTTTATCAGATTATCTTCAGATGGTAGATAGATCTCGAGAAAACAGTATGGGAGAGATTTGGTCTAGATCAAAATCTCACACTCTATACCAAGATAAATTCAGGATGGCTGAATGACTTGAATATGGAGAATGAAACTATAAGTTAATTAGGTGAACACAGAATAGTATACTTGTCAGATCTCTGGGAAAGGAAAGATTTTAAGACCAAGCAACAGTTAGAAAAATTACAAAATGTAAAATGAATAAGTTTGATTACATTTAACTAAAAAGTTTTCGTATAAACAAAAGCAATGCTACCAGAATTAGAAGGGAGGCAAGAAATTGGGGGAAAATTTTACAAAAAACTCAGGCAAAGGTCTAATTACTCAAATATATAAGGAGCTAAATCAATGTACAAAAAACCAAGCCATTCCCCAATTGATAAATGGGCAAGGGACATGAATAGGCAATTGTCAGGTAAAGAAATCAAAACTATCAACAAACACATGAAAAAGTGTTCTAAATCTCTTATAATTAGAGAAATGCAAATCAAAACAACTCAGATGTACCACCTTACACCTAGTAGATTAGCTAACATGACAGCAAAGGAAAGTGGTGAATGTTGGAGGGGATGTGGCAAAATTGGGAGAGTAATGCATTGCTGTTGGAGTTGTGAATTGATCCATCCATTCTGGATGACAATTTGGAACTATGCTCAAAGGGCTTTAAAAAAACTGCCTACCCTTTGCTGCAGCCATACCACTGCTGGGTTCATACCCCAAAGAGATCATAAGGAGAAAGGCTTGTACAAAAATATTTATGGCCATGGTCTTTGTGGTGGCAAAAAATTAGAAAAGGGGATGCCCTTTGATTGGGGGATGGCTGAACAAATTGTGGTATCTGTTGGTGATGGAATACTGTTGTGCTCAAAGGAGTAATGAACTGGAAGAATTCCATGTGAACTGGAATGACCTCCAGGAATTCATGCATAGTGAAAGGAGCAGATCCAGGAAAAAGTTGTATACAGAGACTGATACACTGTAGTACAATAGAACATAACGGACTACTCTACTAGCAGCAATGCAAGGATCCAGAGCAAGGCTGAAGGAGTAAAAACACAGAAGAAAAACAACTGCTTGAACACATGGGCTGATGGGGGGTTTATTTGGGAGGTAGCTGCTAAATGATAACTCTAGTCCAACTATCAATAATATGGAATTAGGTCTTAATCAATGATACATGTAAAACCCAGAGGAATAGTGCATCAGCTACATGGGCATGGGGGGGGGAGGGTATAGAGAGCCAGCCTCTATATGGTATGGGGTCTGAGTGGCATTTTGCAGCGCCGGATTGTTAAGACAGGAAAGAGAAAATGAGAACAACCAGACTAGTGGTTAGCCCATGCTGTTCCAACGCTACGGGATTTGGACTTTATTTTATACTGGTTTCAAACAAAGAACACAAAGAAAGAGTCACAGCTGTGAAGGGGTTACAAATCATACACAATCCATTAAAGTCTAAAAAGTAGAGATATAGATGAAAGGACAAGGGCCAAATTCCAACCACCAATTAGTAGGGGTTAATTCTGGGAGCAGAAATATATTCCATGGAGATGTTTACTAATTGCATTCTGCCTTGATTTACAGATCTGCACCTGGTCAGATAGTCTGGACTAAATTGTCTGGCTCCAGTCTTTATCTAAGTGATATATTTTTTAGGGTTCAGGCCTCTTAATTATCAAGGAGAGAAACTGTTAACTCAGTAGCTGCTGCTCTGATTAAGGACTCAAAACTTTCCAATAAGAATATTGAGAAAGGTGGGGATCTAAAAATGAGTCAAAAGAGGAGCCTCAGATTTTTACCTTAGATGGCCCATTCTATCTGCATCTGACATACAGTGCAGAAAAATCATACACACAGTTTTACTTGCCGATGATTTTGTAATGGGATCCAGATAAAATATCTATTACAGACTCTGTTTCTCTAAATGACTCCTAATAGCCTCTTGGAGGGGTCAAGTTGTTTTTGGATTAATCTACCTGCTGGTACCAGAGCTTTTCAGGGCTCAGGTGACCAGAACCAAACACAAAGACTGCCTGAGCCTGGATTGGTCACATAGGGAATCCGCATAACAGGCCCTAAATTTGCCCCTATTTCTCCAATGGCTCTCTACATCCAATGGCTCTCAACAGGGGGAGTTGGGGGAAGAGGGAAAGAACATGAAAAATGTAACTATGGGAAAATATTCAAAATAAAATAAAAATTTAAAAAACAAAAACAAAAAATAAATGAAGTACAATAATTAATATTAATGTTTTTTTGGTTTTGAAGTAACATAAGCTTAATATCTATATCTATAGCTATACCTATAAATATGTGCTATAATATTAGTGTATATCCAAAACGTTTAGACTATGGAAACCTGCCGTTTATTGACAAATATTATAGGACTGTGATTAATATTTGTTTCTGATTCCACAAGAAGGGAACAAAAGAACCACTATACAGTGCAAAGAAGCACAAATTCAAGGAGAGCAACCAATCCCAGTGGGATTGATGAGAATATGCACAGTGTCCAGGAGCAGAAGGTCAAAAAAATGACCAAACTAATCCTGGTAGGACTGATGAACTTCTACGCCATTACTAAAGGACTTGAACCTAGTTTGAGACTCAAGTTTGAGACTCCTGACATATGATAAGATGCAGGAAGTCTTGTCCCACACTCCCAGTCAAGTACCGATATTTGGTCATCATCCTGGCTCCCCCTATCCCTGAGAATGCAGGTAAATCAGACCAGGGAATGACATTTCCCCTTCACACAAAAATCTAGTTCCTTTTTCTCTCTTATACCATGGCAACTTCCTGTATTCTTGGCTGCCAATGGGTAAATGCAATATTACTGCATTTTGTCCTACAGACTTGTGGGATTTTATTTACTTTAATTGGACCCTAATACAAGGGCCTGTTATGAAATCATTCCTGTTTATTCAGAAATTTTTGCATACGTAGGTTTTTTATATTTTGATTCTGATTTTGACTTTTTTTCTTTCTCCCAAAGTTTAACTTTTCTTCCAATTGTTTTTCTTCTTTATGTTTTTTGGGTTTTTTTTTGATAATTTATAGAGAACCAGCTCTATATTTCTGGGGGTACTGAGTGGCGTTTAGTGGCGTCAGATTGGATGAGAACAGTCAGACTAAATGCTTAGCTCATAACTACTCCAACTTGCCATGGAGTCTTGAGTTCAGTATATACTGGTTTCACACAAAGAGCACAGAGAAAGAATTACAGCTCTGAAGGGGTTACAAATTATACAAAAAACCATTAGAGTCTAAAAAGTAGAAAGATAAGTCCAAGGTCAAAGGCCAAATTCCAACCGCCAATTAGTAAGAGGTTAATTCTGGAAGCAGAAATATATTTCATAGAGATCCTAAATAATTGAGTCCTGTACTCTTGATTTACAGGATTGCACCTGGTCAGATAAAGTCTTGTCTAGCTTTGTCCAGTTCTGACCTTGATTGTATAAGTAATATATTTTTTGGAGTTCAGGCTTCTTAATTATCAAGGAGAGAAATTGTTAACTCTGTACCTTCTGGCTTGCTAGGAACTTAAAGCTTTTCAATAAGTCCATAATGTTTTTCCCATAAGAAAAGGTATGGATCATAAAAGGGGTCAGAAGAGGAGTCTCAGATTTTTATCTATTTGAGACTGTTTCTCTTATTGGCCTCCCACAATTATTGACTCATACACCCTCACAACTCAACCATGTATCATAAGCTGATCTGGGTGTGAGGCAACACTCTCTTCAGGGGGGATTGTATTTTTACAAAAATCAAAGATTTAAAATTTTGTTTGAGAAAAATTTCAGGGAAAGAAGCTTGTTAACTCCTTAAATCCAGAGAATGAACTGTTTGCAGAAAGATGCCTGAAGTAACTACACTGGATCAAGAAGATCCAGAATGAACTTTGGGGTACAATTGATTGAACTGAAGGGGGTTGAACAGTTATTTTGAATGTTCATTTTTATGCCAAAAGGATACTGCCCCCTAATTAGTTTTTTGTCAGTGCGCCTAGCAAAACATTGGTTTTGCTTTCTATCTCTTCTGTTTCCCTCTTATCTCTAACTTTTGTAGTTAGATTTTTAGGGGTACATGATTATGTAAAATGATCAATTGTGGAGACTAGTCTCCCAAATGATCATTGGAGGGGAATAGTGAAGATGGAATTAGCTCACCCCTATTTATTCTTTAGACTTTAGCCACCAGGAATATGTACACCCCAACCCACTTAGAATTAACTAGTGAGGGGGAGGTCTATGATCCACATGTGCTAGTGAGTGAAGAATCAAAAACCACTGACTGTCCCCTTTGCAGTCTGGAACAAGGTTAAGCTGCCATTTGTCCACATAGAACTGGAGGGTGGACACAGGTGTGTAAAAAGATGTATTCCTTTCTGTCCCCATTTATTTTTCTCCATATATCTATTAACTAATTTTTCTAGGATTTCATTCACCTCTCTTATCTCTTTCTCGTTTATTTTTTGGTTTGATTTATCTAGATCTGATAGGGGAAGGTTGAGGTGACCCACTAGTATAGTTTTGCTATCTATTTCATCCTTGAGCTCTGCTGACTTCTTCTTTAGAAATTTGGATGCTATACCATTTGGTGCATACATGATGAGAACTGATATTTCTTCTTTGTTTATACTGCCTTTTATTAGGATGTAATTACCTTCCCTATCTCTTTTAACCAGATCTATTTTTACTTTGGCTCATATACAGGTCAGTGTCCCAGCCCCTCCATCCAATAACAATTATTTATTGAAAAACTAACTAAATAAAATTATAATCCCTTATACACAATTGTATCCTATAGAGCTCAGCATTCCAATCTCTTCTAATAGCAATTGTACATAAATATGTAAATAATTTCTCGTATAACATCACATCATACAAACCTCCTTGACATCTCTGCTATCCAATGGTAATTATTCATGGAAAACTTGAATATATGGAATTCAATATACAATATTGTAACTTTGATGAATCTTTTCCAAGTTCGAGTGCCCAGAAGGTAAATTCAAGCTGTCTGTGAGCCCCTATATTACTGGAGAGAGCTGAGGGAGGAAGTGCTTGCTTTGAGTGGCTGCACAGAGGGGTGGGGCATGCAAAAATGTCCTCAGGTACTGGGAAGAGGGGGATCAGAGCAGCTCTCTGAGTGCTGGCTCTGCATGCATGCTACATCTTCATCAATGTTGCAATATTGCATCATATAAAGCTGAACCCCACCACTTGAATAGTAATTAATTATAAAACAAATCAATAAATAAAATCCCAACTATCTATCCTATCACATCATAGAAAGCTCAGAGTCTCAATCCCTTCCTCCAATAGAATTATTCCTAGAACAATCAAATAAATAATTAGGATTATAATTCTTCCAAGAATATCTCATGACTCCTCTAGGACTTCCCTTCCCTATAATGGGCCTGGGAGCCATGTTAGTGAGACCCTGCCTGGCCTGAGAGCCCTGGGGAGGCACCTCACACTCAGTCTAGGGGGATAGTCAAACCCCAGTGGCTCCAGAGACCCCAGAAGCATCTTGTGGGCCCCCCCTTCCTCAGCTCCTGGGTCCTTGAGCCTCCCCTCACCAAATGGAAGAGGATGAGAAATGAGGCCTACCTCTGGAAGGAAGCTCTCTGAGACACTCATTGGAGCACTCCCAAGCCCAGGAAGGAAGGAGGCTGCTCTGCCTCCTGGGAATCCTGTGAAGCTAGGAGGGTGGTACAAGAAGAGGCAGAGAGGGGAAGGACGAAGTTGGTAAATATCCCATAAAGCTCAGAGCACCAACCTCTTCAAGCAATAGCATCTTTTTCATAGCAGAATTAGATAAATAAAGTCATTAGTAAACATAGAATACAACATCATAGAAAGCTTAGAGGGAAATCCCTGTGGAATAGTTCTCAAAATGGCCATAGTCTAGGTAGGACACCATTCAAACACAGCCTGGTTCTCAGCACTGATTTTTAACAGTGATAGAAAAAGGACTCAAAGATACAGAACAGAGGCTACACAAGTCTTTGCACCTCCCCTTGTGGAATCCCCAAGGGACTCTGGGAAGCTCAGACGGGAAGTCTCGGCTCCTTGAAGGCTTACAGTTGTGGTTCTTGGACCTTTGCTGTGTGTACAACAAGAAAGTGTCCCCACTTTGGGGATCCCACTCCCTGAAGGACCACAGTCTGGCCTAATCAGAGACTGTAGAGCAAGAGGGAATGGCCCCCAGGACCCAGAGGCCCCATCCCAGAATCTCATACTTCACTCAGAGAGCATTTTCCATCTCTCTGATTTCACAGGGAAAAGCATTTCGGAGTGTGACACTTCTCCAGGTTTTACTCTTCACAACATGATTCTCACTACAGACACAAAATGCTTTTGTCAATATTCCATTGGGTTCTGAATGACCAGTTTCCGTGCTGGCTCTTACTCCCTGCAAGGGATCAATAGCATTCGACAATGTGGCTGTGGACTTCACCAAGGAAGTGTGGTGCCTCTTGGACCATTCTCAGAAAAAGCTGTATGTGGAGGTCATGTTGGCGAATGTGCATGTGTATATATTCTGAGTTCATTTGTATATCCTCGGACATTGCTATTGAATTGACCACCCAAGAGAATCCGGACACAACTCCCTTCATAAACAAGAGGAAAGGCTCCCTCTTTTCTGGAGGCAATGATGAAAGAGTAGACACAAATTCTTTATTTTAAAAACCTGAATGCTACACTACTCCTCCCTCTGATAATTACTTTCCATCTAATCACAATCATTATACTGAAGGAGATAAGAACAAGGAAATTTAAGAAGATTTCATCAATTTTCTCCTTTCAAATATAGCCACTTAAATATTTGATGGGTTTTATCATTATCAGCATTATATGATATTAAATGATACAGTATTACACATTATATTATGTTGCTGTGTTTTAATAGGTTATGTTGTATATTATATTATAGATTACAATATTACAAGCATTATCATATATTATTATAATTTTACAATAACCCAAACAAATTATTTTATTATTTCCATAAGGCACAGTCAAATAGCTTCAGAATGAAAAACAATGGCTTCAGAATTAGATTTATAACTGAAATTAGAATTAAAATTCTTGAAACACTGCTTGATATAATTAAAACATGCTACCAAAAGGGCTGTCAAAATACAGAAAAAAAAAAGATGCGGAACAGGCTGAGAACAGAAAGGCTGAGGGGCTTTAGAGCCAAGGAAGGATCAGCTGAGTTGGGGTGATCCAACCTTTGGGATATTCAGGCACCAGTGTGGGATGTGGAGGTTGATGGCCTGCTGGAGGCACTGACAGAAAGATCAAGTGGCCCCAAATTTAAAAAGAAATGGGAAATATGAAAAGAAGAATTAGAAAAGGATTTGATTATCAGCTTGTACAAAATTTGTCCCAACAACAAACAAACTAAAAAAATATAATATGGAACAAATATCACAGCAAAACCAACTGAGAATAAAAGAGATTGAGGACTGATAATTTAGGAATCATGGACTACTTGAAAAACATGACCAAACAATCTTATAAGAAAATTGGTCATATCTCTAAAAATGAGAGATCAAAGTGGAAAGAAAAATACTCTAGAGGCCATCTCTTACCCAATAAATGAAAATTCCCAGAAATATTGTAGCCAAAATCCAGATCTTTCAGGTCAACGAAAATATGTTGCAAGTAGACAGATAGTAACTATCTGTCTGCAGTGAGTACTGTACATGTACTGAGGAGCCAAGGTGAGGATCACCCACAATTTATCAGTCAAGTTCTTTGAAGTAGAGAACTTGGAATGCAGAATCCCAGAATGCCAAGAACATAGGCTATAGCCAAGAATATATTTCCCAGAAAAAATAAGTATAATGTTGCAAATGGAAAAGTAGACTTTTAATGAAACAAAGGACTTCCAAGGATTCATGATAAAGAGACATATAAAAGTTTGAAGTTAAGGCTCTTAAGGAAAAATAGTTTTGGGTGCAGAGCCAAAATGGCAGAGCAAAGCAGAGAAGCTCAGGCTCACCATGAGAATCCTCTCCAACCAATATTAAAATAAAGACACAAAAAGTATACAGAGTGAAAGACCCAAAAAGGAGACGAAGTGAAAACATTTTCAAGAAAAGAAAAACCCAAAAGATAGGCAAAGAACTTCTGGGGCATTGGGGTGAGAAGGGAGCACAGTCAGCAGGAGGCTATAGCAAGGAATGAAGAGCAAGCCAAGAGGAAGCCACAAAACCCTACCCCACATCTCCTGTTCTAGGTTCAGAACTTAAGCCAACATTAAGACCCTGCCTGGGCAAAATAGAGATCCAACCAACCCACATTCCTTGAAATTCTAAACCTCTGGTGAAATCCAGACTCCCAGCCCAGTCTGGGTCTGCAGTGAGGGCATAGATCCCAATTTGTGGTAGTTGGTAGATGCAAAGAGGGTCCAGATCTTTTTGCCAAAAGCTCAGGGCAAAGTTCCAGAACAGAGCAATCAACCAAGTGCATGATTAGATCAAATACACTGTGAGATGAAAAACTTACACATAAGCCTGAGGCTAGAATTGGAGCAATCCCTGACCTGATCAAGCTCAGAGTAAGAGGAAAAGATTATGCCCAAGCCTGAGGCAAGTCTTTAAACTATTAGCATCTTAAAGGTTAATTGAATCATGAGGGGAAGGTGACTCAGAACTCTCAGTCTACAAGCCATCATGTCATCTTGGAAGAACTGAAACTGGCAGAAACCCAGGAAATATACTAGGGGTAGCATCAAGGAAGAACTGAAGTTTAAGAGGGTACCCTAACCTCCAAGAAAATAGAACCTACCTATAAAAAGGTAGGGAAAATGAGCAAACAACAAAAAAATCACCTAACTCTAAAGAATTCTTATGTAAACAAAGAGCAAGGTACAGACACAGAAGGGGACAGTGAAAGGAAAGCAAACACATGCAAAGTCCAAAAGAAAAAATTAGATTGAACACAGATGCTGTCTGCTGATGTCAAAAAAGACGTCAAAACCAATTAAGAGAGAAAGAGGGAAAGAGAGGAAGAGAAATGAAAGAAATGATACTTGTTGATGGTTTTATAT